>NC_133335.1:213938135-214238135 GCF_042186555.1 Aquarana catesbeiana
AATAGAAGACTATAGAAGACTGCAGATAAACAAGTAAAATGTATGTAGGATGATTTGTTTCATCTCTGTGTATCATCTGAGGCTACTAACTTCACTGGATATATGAAAGGGTTTACAGCCACTTTAATGTTGCCATTTTTTGCAGGATTCAGTTGTCTTCCAGGATAGCCCATGAGAGATGGAGGCTCCTCTCAACATAACATTCAATGATACCAGCACAAAATATTAAACATTTCCCAGTGGGAGAATCATCTATCTTTTTTTTCCTCGCCCCCTGTTAAGGGAATCTCTCTCCTTACAGTACCTTCCTCTTTACTGATAGGAAGAGTACTGGTTCTACTATCCCTTCATCATCCCTTCATTATCTGGAGAGAAGCAGCACTGAGGGTGACTTTACCTCCTCATTGGTCAGGTTGAGCTCCATCGGCCATTGTGGACTGGACTGTAGTAGTGGACCTCTTCCTGCATGGGATGTCCAGTGATCTCCTGTGGTGGAGGGGCGGGGGGCTGGCTGATGGTGTCTATCTGGCTTGGTGTTAGTGGGAACTTTTCCAAGATATACGGGCTGACGGGTGTCACTTTGTGAAGTAGTGATCTTGCTGAAGCCTGTAGTTCCATGGTCATACTGGTGCAAGGGAGAAAGTGAATTATTTCTGGGGTCTCTTCTGATCAGTTCCTCTGGCAGTGCCCAGTGTTTTTCTTCTGCATGCTTGTAGGCTGGCAACTTAATCACTAGTTTCACTTCTATATTCATTCTCATGAACTTAAATATCAAAATAGCTGAGACAACAATCATCTGTCTGTGGAACAAAAGCAACATCTATGGTGATGCTAAGGGTTAATCTTTGTCTTTTAGGTGGAAAGTCCAGGTTACTAACAAGGGTTACAGTCTGAGAAAACCAAAGGTAATCATCTTTTTTCATTTCTGTAGACTAATATCTGTTCTTGTCTTCATAAGACTTGAGTCTTATGTGTATGGCAACCTGGGTTTGCTATTTAGGTAAATCTTTCACAAAGCCCTATAATTCCAACTGAGCAGATGTTAAAAGTTAAGCTTGGCCATTCACCTTGTACCTCCATTCAGCTGCTTGAAGTGAAAAAAGAAAAAAGCAGCTCCAGTCTGTATTTCCAGTCGGGACTTAGGCTCAGTTCACACCTACTGTATATGCTCGAGTATAGGTCGTTCCGAATATAAGCCGAGGCCCCTAATTTACCACAAAAAACTGGGAAAAACTTATTGACCCGAGTATAAGCCGAGGATGAGAAATGCAGCAGCTACTGTAAGTTGTAAAAGAGGGTCAACAATGCCCATTTGCAGCTGCATGCCTCCCTCTGTCCTGTGCATGTGTCCCTGTGTCCTGTGCAGCCTACCTGTGTCCTGTGCATGTGTCCTGTGCATGTGTCCCTGTGTCCTGTGCATGTGTCCCTGTGTCCTGTACAGCCTACCTGAGTCCTGTGCATGCCTCCGTGTGCCGATCTGCAGCCTCCATGTGGCGATCTCCATCCACCGGTCAGCGTGTCAAAAATAACATTCGGCAGCCATTCCACTATTCAAAAGCCGCGCCTACTCCTCGTCTGTGATAAGCAGCACACTCCATTTCCCATCAGTCAGCGGTCAGCCTATCACGGACGTTCTCTCATCCCCATACCATGGACGAGGATGAGAGAGTGCCCGTGATAGGCTGTACACTGACTGCTGGGAAATTGAGCGTTCTGCCTATCACAGACGAGGAGGAGGTGCAGCTTTTGAACAGTGGAATGGCCGCCGAATGGTATTATCACACGGTGGCCGCCGTCTGCCTGCATGGTACACTGATCATGTAGGCAGAAGGCGGTGACTCGAGTATAAGTCGAGGGGGGCACTTTTTTTAAAAGCAAAACAGTGCGTCTTTTGTTCAATAGACTTCTATGAAGAAGCTAAAGATTTTGCCGCAATCTGCTTTTTGCTTTTTTTAACCACTTGCCGCCAAATCACATACTTATACGTCATTTGACTTCAAGTGGTTGTACCGGAGTGGTGCCTGCAGCTGCAGGTATCACCCCGGTACCGTTTTTTTTTTTTAGAGCCGTCGGTCAGCTCTCTTGTATTATCAACTGATGCGGCTAAGCAGCCGCTCAATTGTTAGCATAAGCAGCAGTAGGGGACCCCCTCCCGCCTCCTCTCGCCTGGAGACCCGAAAGCCGGAATCCACTTTGATTGGGTCTCGGATGTAGTAACCTGGAAGCGACGTCATCCCATCACATCTGGTTTACATTAAGTCTTAAGGCCCCTTTCACACTGGGGCGGTGGGGGCGTCGGCGGTACAACAGTGCTATTTTTAGCGCTGCTGTACCGTCGTTCTTGCAGCCGTATTCGGCCGCTAGCGGTTCGGTTTTAACCCCCGCTGGCGGACGAAAAAGGGTTCAATCCGCTCGTACAGCGCGGCTATAGCCGCGCTGTCCCATTGATTTCAATGGGCAGGAGCGGTTTAGGAGCGGTGAATACACCGCTCCTTCCCCGCTCCAAAGAAGCGGCCCTCGGGCTTTTACACTGAACAAACAGCGGAGGCTGTTTAGGGGCGGTTTTCAGGCGGTATTTTTAGCGCAATACCGCCTGAAAACCGCTCCAGTCTGAAAGGGGCCTAAAGGCGCCAGTTTTAAAAAATCTAAAGTATTTAAAACCGCTGATCTTTGTGTTTTTGAATGCTTTCAAGTTCAAAGGAGTGAATACCTTTCACCTGCCTTTTGCTGTCACAAGGGATGTTTACATACCTTATGACAGCAATAAAAGTGATCACAAAAAAAATAAAATTAGAGCAACGGTGTAAAAATAAAAAAACATTTATTAATAAAAAAAAAAATTTAAAGTGACTTGGCGTGACTTTTTATATTTTACCAAAAAAATGGGTTATGTATTGTGTGACATAAAAAGTTGCAAAACCCACCATTTTATTCCATAGGGTCTCTGCTGAAATTAAAAAAGTATAATGTTTGGGGGTTATAAGTAATTTTCTAGCAAAAGATACTGATTTAAACTTGCAAACGAAAAGTGCCAGAAAAAGTCTGGTCAAAAAAACACATGAAAACCGCGTGTGCAAAAGCACTGCAGAAATGGATCAAAAGCAAACTGCATAGGTGTGAACCGAGCCTTACACAATGCTAAGGTCTCCCTGTTTCTTTATGACAATGCTGAGCCAAGCACCAAGTGCTGTCACATGATTCTCCATACCTGGATGTTCCCAGTGACTGAACAGGGTGGCGGGGAGCAAAGGGAAGGTGAATAATATACTGTTAGGAGACTGGACTTAAACGTGAACCTATTGCTTTTGCCTTTTAGACTGATGTTTTTTTCTAGAGAGTTGCTGTTTTTGTGAGACTTTTATTGAGGTCATGCAGTGTGGTAATCTTTACAAATGGCACATACCAAGGTTTTTCTATTTACATATTTGTATACTTTGGAAGCAAAACCATATAATAACATGCTATTGTATGTTGATTCTTTAGGTTTTGTCGATGAATAATTACTTCTCAGTAGGTCCCGATGCCTTGATGGCTTTAAACTTCCACACGCATCGAGAGAAGACCCCTTCACTGTTTTCTAGCAGGCTTGTTAATAAGGTAGGCTGTCAGATGTTCAGGTAAACTTGTAAGTTCCCCAAAGTAATATATTTATGTATTTAAATGCAGTTGGTGAAACATGCCTGCACATACCCCTCTTTGTTTTTCTGACCGCACTAAGCTTACTATTAAAAAACTGAACTTCCAGTTTTGGAGAGCTTTCACTGCACACTACACGTTTAAAGGAGAAGTTCACCTTTTACAAAAAAATAATAAGTGCACATCTTTTTGCAGGTAAAAAAAATGTGCATTTATTATTTTTTTTCACTGCTGTCTGTAAGGCATAGCACCTGCAATTAGCAGTGCAATGCCTGGATCTTGCAGACACTTAGCGCAAATCACCGTCATTGTACGTCAGTGCTAAATACCGTTGTTATAGCTGCCATAACCCCGGTATTTTCAACAACGGCGAGTGGCTGACTTTCAGATAAAACTCCGCAGATTCCTCCATCCCCCCTCCCTTCTGCCGCTTACTGGAGCAGTCGGTAGCGGCGGACACGATTGCGTTCTTTCTCCTCAGACATGGAGCCCAGTGAGGGAAAGATGGCCCCCCGCTCGGCTCCATAACATCCATAACATTAAATGGCGGAATCGTTGTCAAACGTCACTTCTGCTCAATTGTCTTATTTATTTTTTGCAAAAAAAAAAATTACATTTAATTTTTATTTTTTTAATTGCATTTTTGTGTTAATGTTAGATCGGTCTTTTTGACTCCAGATCTCACATTTAAGAGGTCCTGTTGTGCTTTGCATTCCTTGTAATAGGAATAAAAGTGACCCAAATTTTTCTTTTTTTTTTAAATGGACCGTGTAAAAAAAAAAAAAAAAGAAGAAAAAAATAAAATAATTTAAAGCGCCCCCTGCCACCGAGCTTGCCCGCAGAAGCGAATGTATCCGTAAGTCGCGCCCGCATATGAAAACGGTGTTTAAACTACACATGTGAGGTATCGCCGTGATCAGTAGAGCGAGAGCAATAATTCTAGCCCTAGACCTTCTCTGTAACTCTAAACATGTAATCTGTAGACATTTTTAAACATTGCCTATGGGGATTTTTAAGGGTCAAAGTTTGTCGCCATTTCATGAGCGGGCGCAATTTTGAAGCTTGACATGTTGGGTATCAATTTTCTCAGCGTAACATTATCTTTCACAATCTTAAAAATTGGGCTAACTTTACTGTTGACTTATTTTTTAAGTAAAAAAAGTGTATTTTTTTTTTTTTAAATTGCACTTGTAAGACCGCTGCGCAAATACGGTGTGACATAAAGTATTACAACAACTGCCATTTTGTTCTCTAGGGTGTCTGAAAAAAAATATATTGTTTGGAGGTTCAAAGTAATTTTCTAGCAAAAAAAAAAATGATTTTTTACTTGTAAACAACAAGTGTCAAAAAGAGGCTCGGTCCTTAAAGAGGAGTTCCACCCAGGGGGGCCGTCAAAAAAAAAAAAAAAAATTAAAAGTCAGCAGCTACAAATACTGCAGCTGCTGACTTTTAATTGGACACTTACCTGTCCCTGGGTCCAGCGATGCGGGGGATCGAAGCCCCACTCGTCCCCCCCCTCCGCTTGTCGGCGCCGGCATTTCAACTGTGGGCGCCGGGCTGCGGCTTCACAGCCTGGCACCCACTGCGCATGAGCGAGCGGCGCCGCGCGCCGTGATTGGCCGCTCAGTCACCTGGGACCTGTAATGGGTCCCAGATGATTGACAGGAGGGAGGGAGCAGAGAGGAGCCTTCCTGTGCCGAGGGGGAAGTGATGTCACCAGCCCAGGCAAAGGAACAGGCAGACTACGAGGGACCACCTAGCAACAGGCATTTAGAGGTAAGTGAAAAAAAAAAAAAATATCCAAATGTTTTTTTGTTTTTTTTTTTAGAATTTTTCCAGGTATTTTTGTTTTTTGGGTGGAACCCCACTTTAAGTGGTTAAACTGCCTGCCCATACTTTGTGCCTGCCATTCAGTTAGTGAATGGCAGGCAGAATTTACGGACTATGAGTGCTCACCAATGCATTTGCAGTTCATTGAGAACTACAAGCCTTTAGCCACAATGGCTGGCTGTACTTGTAGGCATTCATTCACAAGAAACTGTAAATGAATGTTGTGGCTGTGTGGTGGCAGAGCCCCACATGGTTTTCAAATTGTGACAGCGGATGCAGGGAGAAGATTCTCTGCCCGCTTTCACAGGGGGGGGGGGGGGGGGGGAATTGGGGGGTGACGAGGTCAGGAGTTTGAATATGTCACATGTTCTAAATACCAATGATCAAAAAGAAGGTCAGGGGATCATCACGGTGCCAACCAATAATTGAAGTCCATAAGATAAAATAACAGTATTTTATTCACATATAATTAAAAGAGATGTATACACATACATATCAGGGGTGTGAACAATACAAAAAATATTCAGACAAATAAAAAGCCAACTGAGCAATAGTTTCACACAAGCCCGCCTATGGCGTGATGGCAGGTCATGTGAACAGGTATATGAAGTCCTACATGTTTCGCCTAAATAGGCTTCCTCGGGGACAGTTGGTAATACCTGTATTCTTATCTTGAGATTCTATAACAAAAAGTGGTAACAATCAGACAATATATTAACAACAGTTACAATTGCAGGGTTGTATAAAAGTGCTGAAATGCTTTGTGGCTATCATACATGGCTACAGATCATCCCACATAGTAATCACCAGTACAAGGGCCTCACCCACCAGCCACCCCAGATCCCCCCCAATGTCAACCAAAGGCACATTCAGACCTCCCCGGACAAACGAAAGAAAATACCTACCAATGGGTACACAATGGACAGGCGTGGGAAACACTTACATTTCAGCATTTTAGCACTTTTATACAACCCTGCAATTGTAACTGTTGTTAATATATTGTCTGATTGTTACCACTTTTTGTTATAGAATCTCAAGATAAGAATACAGGTATTACCAACTGTCCCTGAGGAAGCCTATTTAGGCAAAACATGTAGGACTTCATATACCTGTTCACATGACCTGCCATCACACCATAGGCGGGCTTGTGTGAAACTATTGCTCAGTTGGCTTTTTATTTGTCTGAATATTTTTTGTATTGTTCACACCCCTGATATGTATGTCTATACATCTCTTTTAATTATATGTGAATAAAATACTGTTATTTTATCTTATGGACTTCAATTATTGGTTGGCACCGTGATAATCCCCTGACCTTCTTTTTGACCATTGGTATTTATACTATTGGGATGAGGTGCCGTAATGTCATGAGGACTATCTAGTCATTCAATCCTCATGCTACATGTTCTACCCTAAATATGGGTTTGGCACATTGTATATAGAGTGGGCAGTGCCAGAGCTCCAAATCTGAAGCTGAAAGTAGACATTTGCATATCGGGTGCTGTGGGTTGAAAATGTAAAAAGTAGTAACAGCACCACAGATGTGTGCTCAAATGAACAGCTGCTACTCCAAATTTTGATAAACTTGTGAATTGTGAAAAAACAATTAGTGAACTGTGTAAAGTGATAAGAATAGCACTAATCCACACACATAAAACTATCTATAAAGTGCCGGTGCATAATATAAACTCTATGCAACATACTATAAAGTTGCTGAGAGGTGCAGAAAAGCTGAAAAAATGCAAGATGAATATCAATATTAAAATATTAAACAAAATATACAAAATTTGCCAAATGAGTGAACAGTCTTTTTCCTTATGTGATTATCACAAAAAACGCAAAAAGCAAACTTCACCAATATGTGAATCCTTCACCCCTCTCTCTCAATTGGAGTCGCCAGATGAATAATTGGATATATCAACCGGAGGAACACGTTTTTTTTTTTTTCTCAATGATTACAGCATATCATGGGAAAGACAAATAAAAAGGAAGTAGGCATCCGTAGCGTAAAAAATATCTCACAGGCTTGTTAAAAAACTATTTGCATTCCACTCATATTTGAAGAGTGGCTGCCTGACACTAGGGAGTAAAACGCACAGCTATATATAGCCGTTCACCTCCAGACCTGTCATGGACTGCAAGTGTGAACTGCCAATCGCGATGTCCTCGGTGTCTACGTCCATTTCGTCTTGTGACATCTTCAAGGAGCAGCTCCTTGCTGTTGAAAGGTGGGAGTGGCTGACTCGGGCTCTCAGCGGCGCGCTGAGAGGCTGAGCTAGTTGCTGGTCAGGCATCTGGATAGAGCTCGACATTAAAGTTGGGATCCATCCAGAACCTGGACTGGCTGTGTGAACTCAGCCAACAGCAGATTTTAGCCTGCTGTCGACTGAATATGGGTCGCAGAAGTGCAGAACTAAGTGTACTCCTATGACCCACAGGAGAAGTAGGGCCAAAAGAGCTTTTGCCCTACATCTCCTTTTAAGAGTGTGTTCATACTGTTGACGGACAAAACTGTACAAAGCGTTCTAGCCCTGAATAACGCAGTGATTGCAGGAGATTACAAGAGGCTGATAACAAGACAGATTTATGCATTTATAGTTGTAGTGAATTTTTTGCTGTATAAATGGTGTTTTTTTGTTTTGGAGTTCAGATTTAAATATGCCTTTTATTTATTTTTTATTTTTTTCAGGCGGTGTATTTATTTTATGGGACCAAGGATTGCTTGATTCAGGAGTGTAAAGATCTTGACAAAAAAGTGGAGGTAAGAGTCCAACTACCACACTGATCCCAAATCCCTTTCTCCGAAGCCTCTAAAGAAGACTAGTGTTCTGTTTTACCTCCTTCATGTAATGTGTCTCTGCCTGCTGTACTACTCTCTGTATTACTGCAAAGCCTATCTTCTGAGTTTGTTACAATTAACCACTGCAGAGACTAACATGCTACTAATGATGGCACATTGCACTAATAATTCACCTTCTCACCTAAAGCCCTGATGAAGTGGTTGTATTAAAAGCCTGAAACACATTGGCTATGGTTTTAACAATCCACGTAAGCATATTTGAACAACAGTCATTCATGCATCCTTGGGCCCTCCAGATTAAAATAGAGCCGTTACTTTTTGCCGTGCCATATTTTGCTTTTTTTTGGGTCATCACATCTTGTGCATGAGAGCACCCTATATATATTATATATGGCAATACATGATAGTGTCTGGTTTCTGTGTTTTTTTTTTTTTGTTTTTTTTTTTTTTTTATTTTCATTTTTTATTTTTTTTATCTTTAGTTATTTTTCATAATTTTTTAGCCATCTTTATGGACCACATATTGTTCTATGACATTGATCCCTTTACAGACCACATGTCTGTTGAATGAAAGTGACCGCGTATCTGTGCCATTACATTTAGTGAGGCTGAATAGGTTGGGCTTAATTGCCTTAGAACTGCTATATGAACAGGCAGTCTGGCACTGTCTTCTTCTATTTTGTCTTGTGACATTCCTGGTCCGTCACTATAATGGACTACCTCGCTGGCCAGTGCAGATGGCAGCAAGGGGGGCGCACGCTTTGTGAGCAAGAAGTGACGTTAAAATTAAGTTTTATTTTTTAATTTTTTTTTATTAATAAGAAACAGCTTATACTTACCTTCTCTGTTCAACAGCTTTGCACAGAGCAGCCCCAAACCCCTCTTCTCGGATCTCCCACCGGCGCTCCTGCCTTCTCTCTCCCAAGCCGAGTGCCCACCATAGCAAACTGCTTTCTATTGGGGCAATCGCGTGTGTTCGCTCCTGAGCCTCCTCTGTTGAATACATAAGACACACATGAGACATTGAGCGTGGCTCAGCCCTGCCCCCCCCCCTCCTCACTGCCTGTGATTGAGAGCAGCAGGAGCCAGTGGCTCCCACTGATGTCTGTAAGCCAATGAGGAGGGAGAGAGCGGATTGAGATTGGGCTCAGGTAAGCATCGGGGGAGGGGGGGGAGCTGAACTCGGAAGGTGTTTAACCTTCATGCGTAGAATGCATGAAAGTAAAATCACTACAAATCACTTAAATATAAAAAACAGGATTGTTCTTGTGTTTGATGTTATCCAAGCCATCAGATAGGAATATATGATGGGAAGACTTAAGGAGGTTCAGCCTCCTTCAGAAAAAATTAAAAGTCAGCAGCTACAAATACTGTAGTGGCTGACTTTTAACATTAGTACACTTACCTGTCCAGGGATCCAGCGATGTTGGCACCCCAGACGATTTTCACATCGGCTTTTGGGTGCTGCCGCCATTGCTGCTAAGGGAAACTGTCAGTGAAGCCCTCCCGGCAGCGGAGGAAGAAGGAGGGGGCTGAACTTCCGAGTGATCTCTCCATGGCAAGGTCTCCCGGAAGTGGGAAGGTAAACTGTCAAAAACAGGTACCCACTCCCCCCCCCCCCTTCGAAAGGTGACAAATGTGGCACCAGAGGGGGGGGGAGCAGATAAACAGAGCTTCCACTTTTGGGAAGCTCCGCTTTCTTAGATCACAAGTCTTTAGGAGATAGTAGGAAGATTACTATACTGTGCATTATTAAAAATAATCAATCTGATCAATAAAATCTTGATGTACCTATGGTGACAGACATCCCTTATGCTGGGGAGGGCTAAAGGGGATCATAGGAAGAAGAAAGTCACCTTGGGATAGAGTGCTGCCAAATGGGAAAAAGATTGACAATATCGAAAGTTGAATCTAAGCTATTCCAAAAGCTTGCTTCTTTGATGACTTCCATTAGCCAGTAAAGGGTACTGTATTTCTTAAGTACCAATCTTTCTGCATTAATCATTGGCTAACATGGCACAATACTCTTCCGTGGAAAAGAAAGATATCTGAAATATTCTCTAATTTATCCAAATAAGTATGGGATTAAACACATTCAGAGTTAATCCTGCATTTCCACGTTAAATAAACACCACAGACCCCCCCCCATCCATCCATCCATCCATTCCAGAAAGGAGGTTTCTGCTGGTGTATGCAAGTACCTAGGAGCAGTTTTTATGTAACAACAGAGTCTCTTTAGGATTTTTTTTTTTTTCGGCTGAATGTTTGGGTAAAGGTCTTTTAAGATTAAACAGTAGATCCGCTTTAAAGGGAAAATGCCCTTATATAACATATTAGACAGCTATAAACCCTTTCATTACCACAGCGGTACCTGTTGATAATTATTGCTGATGGGAAGCTGGGCAGGTGAGATCCTCCCTACAAAAAAAAAAATCTATGAAAATGTTTTGGAATGACAGAAGCCTTTGGGAAAGTATCTCAAAGATAGCTTGTTTGTGTTCATTCTCATGCAGGTTTGCTGCCAAGTGTGTGTGCTGACCTCTTGTACTTTGTAACTGCAGCTGGAGTTGGATGGAGAAAGAATCTCATTACCCAACCTGGAGGGAATCGTAGTGCTGAATATCGGTTACTGGGGAGGAGGCTGCAGGTTGTGGGAAGGCATGGGAGATGAGCCATATCCTTTATCAAGGTGAGTGTCTGAGGGTTTTATATGTAGCTGTGAGCAAACCTTGCCATGTGTGAGCCGTCCAAGATGTTTCTCCTGCATTCAAAAATAAACCTCACGAAAAATATCTGGCTGTCAAATAGCTGATGCGTTTCAAGGGGAAAAACCATTCCCCCATCATCAGGGCTACAAGAATAAGTAGAAAGCATTGACCTAATGATGGAATATTATGTCTATATATGTATATACCAAAAAATATACAGCATCACCTAATAAGTTTGTTATTAGGCGGTGTTCTAGATTTTGTTGTATATTCTCATATGCATATCTAGACATAATTTTTCATCATTATGTCTTTGCTTATCGCTTATTCTTGTTGAAGGGAAAGTGAAGTTGCCCCTGAAACACGTTAGCTGTTTAACAGCCTTATATTTCTTTCATGAGAGGTTTATTTTTAAAATCAAGAGAAACCGCTTTAAAGCGAAGTTCCAATTAAAAAAAAAAAATTAAAAATCAGCAGCTACAAATACTGCAGCTGCCGACTTTTAATAATCGTACACTTACCTGTTCCAGGGTCCAGCGACGCGGGGGGAACAAAGCCCCGCTCATCTCCCCCTCCTCTCTGCGGCGCCGGCATTATCGCTGTGGGCGCCCGGCTGTGTCTGCACAGCCGGGCACGCAGGCGCAGGCGCGAGCTGCGCTGCGCGCTGTGACTGGCTGGGCTATCATCTCAGACCTGTGAGGTGTCCCAGATGATTGCTGAGAGGGAGGGGGGAGAGGTGATCTTCCTTTCGGTGCCGCGGTGCCCCGGGAGGAAGTGAGAGCTGGAACCCTTTAAAAGGAGGGTATCCTCTCTCCCCCCCAAAAAAATTACATGCCAAATGTGGCATGTCAGGGGGTCACCTCCCTTAAAGCGGAAATTCCATTTTTGGGTGGAACTCCACTTTAAATAGGAAACATGTTATACTTACCTGCTCTGTGTAATGATTTTGCACAGAGCAGTCTCCCGATCCTCCTCTTCTCAGTTCTCGGATACCCTGCCGGCGATCCTGGTTACGCGCCCCCCGCCCCCCCCCCCTCATGGTAAGCCATTTGCTATGGGGGCACTCATGCAGGCTTGCTCCCCAAGGCCGCCTCCAGCTGAGAGGTGAGGAAATAATTAGCAATAGCGAGTTAGCGATAACCCTTTGATGGATAATTTAAAGTAGGAGTCACTCACCCCACCAGTTGTTGCAATTGGACAACTAAAAAATAAACTGTGACATTAGAGCCGCTAGCCCTTCCCTGTCCTAGGGTGAGTTTAATGCATGGGGGTTTGCCCTTCCAAAATAACTCCCTAAATAAAGTATCCGCCCTCCTGAACCAAGTCTGAGAGAACCATACAGGGGAGTTGTGTAACACGTAGAGGATATGGGGTGCCCAAATTATTTTTTACAATGAGTGATAATCACAATGAGTGGTAATTTTATTCAATATGTTTTAATGCAACCCATATGCATATTTATATTTGCAGCAGGACTTAGCCTGGGAGAGGGAAAGCAGTACCAGGGCCAGTCAGGTGTCCTGCTTTGACATATGCTGCTCCTTAGCTGTCTAATGACAGGCTTGGGGAAGGGATGTAACCTAGTACTGTTGATTAACTGCAGCGGAGACAAGTCAAGTCAACAACTGGCTGTGCCGTATAAATCATATGACTGGATAGATGGCAGAGAAAATCCTTTAGCAGGTAGAGCAGCTTAAAATATCTATTTCGGCCTTGTATTTAACTGTTTAACTGAGTTCAGCTTTAAACGGATAGCTTGCAGTTGTATTTTGGAGCTGTACCTGTTCCCAATTTCCTCCAGAACTGTTCCTTGGTTAGTTCTGTTATATAGATCTGTGTATGCAAATGTACTATTTAAAGTGTAAATCCTGAGGGTAGGTCTCCCCTCTGCTCACCACCTGTAGGCAAATAGGTTTCTCAGGCAGGACTGCGTTCTGCTGAAATGAAGCTCCCACTGACGGTAGTCAGAGCTGATTTATGGTAATATATTCAAATTTTTGTGAGTTTCTGAGAGGCTAAAGGCTCCATAGAAGAGCACTGTGTATACAAACAGATTCTCCACTTTCCATTTTAAAAGTAGAAACATCTTTAAAGTGAACCTGTCACCGCATAAGGTATATAAATCCTAACAATGGTCTCTTATTTGGTCTGGTAAATAAGCCATTGAAAGTGTTCTATATGTGCCAGTATCATGTCTGTAATCCAGTGAGCTTGTAACTTGCTAGGTACTACTAACTCTACTGCAATGACATTTTAATATTTTCTACTTTCTACTTTAAAAGAAATCCAATAAAATCAAATTTTGTCCTACATGTAAGCCAAAATGTATCCTGCTACACGTCTTTGGTAAAAAAAAAATCCTGTTAAGTGTATAATAATTGGTTTGTGTGATCACAGACATATGTGTGCAGATGATCATTGGGACATATGTGAGGGCAGGTGTTTTTACTGTGTGGGGACATGTGTTTGGTGACACTGTTGTGGGGACACTATTTTAGGGACATTGTGTGGGGACACTGGGCCGGTGATCAGTGTGTAAAAAAAATAGCTCATACTCTCTGCTCACCGCCCGGCTGCAGCGATTCGCTCTCTCTCTCCTCACTGACAAACTTCCGTGTGAGGAGAAGAGAGCTGATCGCCTAGCAACCGGCTCTCTATTTACATCACATGATGGCTGTGATTGGCCCTCCAGATCACCTGATGGTTGTGTCCAATCGCAGAGCTCTCCTGCTTATCTGAGATGCTCCGTGCCCAGGTAACACGAGCGCATTGGGATCACGCCGCTGGGCGGGCATGCGCACGCACGATCCCTCTCCCGTCCACTCGGAGGAAGCGCCCACCCCGTCGTATATGTACAGTGGCTGGGTGGGAGGTGGTTAAAGTGGATTTATATCATCTGTGGCTACTCTTGGTGTTACTACCAACAGCTACAATCAAGAGTATGTCAGCTATTTCCATGTGAGATGATAAACTAATGGTGGGGTGTAGCAGGAAAAGTCTGGGTCTGAAATATTGGACTCTGAAAGGGGTCCATGTTTTCAGAAATTTTTTAAAACTTATAATGTAAACTGTTTTTTGTTTCTGAAGGCATGACGATGGACTGCTAGAGGTGGTGGGTGTTTATGGATCATTCCACTGTGCTCAGATTCAGGTGAAGCTGGCAAACCCGGTCCGTCTCGGCCAAGCACACACTGTGAGGGTAAGTGCTGGTGCAGCTGTTTATACTGAGTCTGCCTGAAGAAAATTATCGTCTTTTATAAACGAGGCATATGGTCGCCAATCCTTCCCGTCCCCTGTGTTAAGATTTTTCTTTAAAGGGGACGCCTGGTGGGTGGGAATGGGTTAAGCCCCTTGGTAGCAGTAATTACACCATGTCTGACAGGCTTATTTGGAGGAATGTCATGGGTCTGAACAGACCTCTGATGTATCTCCTCAGGGGTGGAGGAAGAGATTGTGGACACAGAGTCCTCAGTCTCCTTCCTTGGTGCCGGATGCTTACTACTGATCGAATGATGTGAGAAGCATGTTACTTCCATGATCGCCATTCTGAACACAAAAGCCGGCAGTGAGACTAGTGTCCTGGCTTCATGTTTGTTTCATTGCCAGTTTTTGTGTTTGGTCAGAGCTGGGGGAAGGGGGGAGGGTTACAGCAGGAGGCGGGTACACAAGGGCTTGAGGGAGATCAGCAATGCAGCAGGAGGGCACATATAGGGAAGACAGCAGAGGGCACACAGAGGGAGGAGGGCACATATAGGGAAGACAGCAGATGGCACACTGTGTGGCAGTCACATTTTTAATAACTGGTTGCTATTGGTGGCTTGCCAGCCATTTATCACAGCTATTCTTGAGTCTAAGGGCCCCTGCTGCTGGGAATCAATTATTTTCTACATTAACCCTTATGTCATTGGGAGTGAGTAAGTTAAAGGTATGCTTTTACACTTTTAGGAACTTGCCATGTAGCATTGTTGTTACGGTAGTTCTTCAGTGAAGTTACTCTCATTGTGTTTCATATGACACCTTTTGCTTTTTTGATATTTGCAGTTAATTTTGAAGAATTCCAGAATGCCAATGCAGGTGGACGGTGAACCCTGGGCTCAGGGACCATGTGAAGTCACTATCACTCATAAGACACATGCTCTCATGCTGTACCATTTAGGGGAGCAAACTGATGATGACGATGACGACGAAGACCCTTCAAGTGATTCCGACCAAGACATCCCACACGATGTGAGCGACAGTGACAAAAAGGCATAGGAAATGGCAGCTTAATGAGATACCTTTTTAAATGCTTTCATATACTGCAGATCCTTCTGCCTATCAGCGCTCTATATTTATTTATTTCATTGCACTTTTTTTTTTTTTTGTTTTTCAAATAACTTTTTGTGTCATGCAAGGACCATGGGGGATTTTATTGAGCTGGGCAGAGTAGGAAGCAGCCTCCCCTTTAGAGTAAATAATTGGCTAGAGCTGAACAAAAAAAGAGTTTGAGAAAACAGGTATTTCCTCATACTTTAAAGGGTTAGTTCACCTTTACGAAAAAACTGCCTATGCAAGCAAAGGGCACCTGTAGAACAAAATAAACAGCTTTGACTAAAGTTCTTGCCATAGGTGTAGGCTATTTACATACATACATACCTCCTGCAGCCTGGCAGAAAAACTCCCAGAGTTGACATCAGCATGCCCTGCCTTGTTGTTGGATGTTGCTAAGACACCCTCATCACATTCAGACCCCCTCACATGCACTCTCTCTCCCCTGTGGCAGTAGATCTGAGCTCAGGGATGCTTTGACGGAGTAGATAGTGGACCACATGTGTGTGGAGGTTTTAATGTTTTCTCCTATGATGGTGGGGGTGAGCAGTAACAGCTGGGAGTTTTTTGGTAAAGGTGAACTAACCCTTTAACAACATAATGATATCTGCAACAGACTGAACTGAAATACACATTAATAGATAGGTTCACCGTTAAAAAAAAAAAAAAAACATAATGAATGCACATTTTTTTGCAGGTAGAAAAATGTACATTTATTATCTTTTATCTAAGGTGCCTGCAGAGCATTGCACCCACAATCAGCAGATCCTCGGTGCAATGTCCAGCTCCTGCAGACTCTCAGCATAGCTGTTTGCCTGTACAGTACGGACATACCTGAGAGCAGGAAGAGTCAATAAACTACGAGGAACTCACCAACGCCCTCGCAGCTCATTGAAAACTATAAGTCATCAGCCACAATGGCTGAGGGTACTTGTAGGCATTCATTCACAGGAAACTGCTTGGCTGCGCTGTTTTCAATTAGTGACAGTGGGTGTGGGGAGAAGATTGAGGCTTCTAGAATATGAATTCTCTTTCTTGGACAAATGTGAAGGTGACCATTGTACTGTTGCTATTTAACACCAGTGACCTAAATCAGAATTCTTGGCAAAAATCATGATCTTTTATAGCTTTGTGCATCCTCCATGTTTACAATTCAACATCTATCTCCCCAGAAATCTTGACAATGGTCCTTATCTGTCTGATGCGTAACTGACTGTGGTTGTAGTGAAGGAGCCTTAGACCCGATTCACACAGGGGCGACCTGTCAGACGTCTTAGCCGCCTGACAAGTCGCGCTTCATTCTGTACAATGGAACTGTCCTAATAGGAGCGACTCAAGACGCTCTGGCTTATAAAAGGGTTCCTGTACTACTTTGGGGCGACTTCAGAGCGGCTTGCATTGACTTCTATACAGAAGTCGTTTCGCAAGCCGCGCTGACTTTGCGCTGTACAGGGCGGCTTCTGACTCAGGCGACTTTGAAGCTGCCCCTGTGTGAACCGGCACTTAGAGGAACTAAATCCATTGATTTACCAGTTTTCAAAAAACAGTTGCATTCCTGGCACGTGCCAGGAATGTAACTGCTGCATTGGTTGTGCTTTCAGCCAAACTGTCAAACCACCAAAGGCTGGAGTCATAACTGATCAAAGCATCAAACCGAGGCTTCCTTGGCTGAAAACTATAGAAGGGTTTAGTTCCACTTTAAGGCCTCATGCACACTGGGCACTCAGAGCCGAGCAGAGTTCTATCGCTTTGTCTATTGCACAATGTGGGCCGTGGTTCATGGGATCTCAGCGTTTTGGTGCAGACAGAAAGCACAAGTGCACTGTTCAGCCCTGCAGGTAGCAGCCTGTAAATCTCTGACAGCTGCTGGGGCTGGATAGTGCACTGAGAGGTACCAGTATTTAGGGCAGTATGCGTCCAGGGACTAATGCCCAAAACACAAGCAACCTACGTTCTGGGCATTTATCCCAGGGCACATATTATCCTAAACACTCAGTGCACCATCCAGCCACATCAGCTTTCAGCCTGTTATAGACGGCTGTGGTGGTGGATGGTGCACCTGTGCTCTTTGCCTACACCGTGGCTAAAAGGTGTATGAGCTCCCGGAATGTTTATTGCTTTAACTTTTATGTGGCAAAATATGTGCAATAAATAAAACAATAGAACCCTGATCTGAGTACTGGCCCACCCACTGCCCATCTGAGCGCTACTCTGCTGGAGATTGCAGGAAACTGATATAAAGTCAGGGTTGGATAATTAAACTAGTTGTACTTATAAACATATTTATTTATTTTACATTCCAAATTAAAGGATATTTTTACCTTCTATCTGCAACATAGCTGATGAAGTCCCCCATGGTTTTTTTATTTTTTTTTAATGATGTATGTGTATCATGTTTACTTTCCTCAGAGTTGAATGTCATTTGATAACACTGTAACTATATTTTAACTGTATTTTAACTCGGCATAAGTGAATTGGTGATACAAGAAAGCAGTAATGTTCATGAGCAATTTGGACATCTCTGGTGCCCCAGAGAAATAATTTGGAGGATACCAGAGATGCTATGTGCTGCAGTGAGGGGGATCTACAGTAAATAACGGAATGCTTTTTAGGGGTAGTTTTCCGTTCATTAAAACAGTGAAGCAGACATCATATTGTAGAAGAACTAATGCTGTAAAGGGAAAGGCTTATCTCTGCAGTTTCCTCTTTCTTCTCATCAACATCTCAGAACCACTGTGTTCCATGGTTTCCAATTTCTATCTGTAGCCCCCTCTTTGACTGCAGTGTCTTAGAATAGTAAGTCCCCGTTCACACTGAGGTGCTTGAAAACTGACCATAAAGCATCGGGCATTTTTGTGGCACAGGCGGTTCGCTTTGTTTACGGTCATGTGACTCAAAAGAACCATTTTGCGGCACTTTTGAAGTGCTTCCCATTGATTTCAATGGACAGGGGCGTTTTTGAGGCGCTTTTTTAAGCGCTCCAAACGTGCTCCAAAGATGCTGCTTGAAGGACTTTTTTCATCGCCCCGCAAGTGCACCGCCCCAGTGTGAAAGGATCCATTGATCTTAATGGTAGGCAGTTTTCAGGCACATTTTTTAGCGTGAAAGCGCCTTAGAAATGCCTCAGTGTGAAAGGGGTCTTAAAGCTACCAAGTGTAATTTGGTTGAACTAAATTGACTTGGGCGAGTGTTATATATAGTTACATAGTCTGGTTGAAAAAAAAGGCACAACAGCTTTATCTCTCAAGCTCCCTCTCCTAAGCTTTCTGTCTGTAGCTTTTTCTTTATACAGTAAAACCTTGGTTTGTGAGCATAATTGGTTCCAGAAACATGCTTGTAATCCAAAGTACCTGTATATCAAAGCAAATTTCCCCATAAGAAATTGTGGAAGGTCTTTCAGTTTATAGTCCACATAAAAAGATGTGATAGGTTGTGTAACCATAAAATGTCCATCCACAAAAGGATTAGAAGCAAAATCCAGCAGGAGCTACAGAGTATTAAAGAGAAGAGAGGCGCCTCTAAGTGTAGCAATATGGTTACATTTAATGAAGGTACAACAATTAGCAACTCACATGGTTGATGATTAAAAGAGGCATATCTAAGTATGCAGGCAACTGGGGTAAAGCTGTCCACATAGACCACATAGACGCTGTCAATCTGCAATCGTGACCGGGAAGACTACCCTGCAGTAGAGCGATCTGAACGCAAGGCTTGAACCGCTCATGGAGCGCAGCGTGGAAGGGATGACTTATGTCTTGCTTCTCGTGAATCTTGAACTCTCTGCTCCTCCCATGAAGTTCCTAATTTAAGCCATGTCTCTGCACAGCCTGTTGACCAGATACTTGCGCTCTGTTCAGCCAGTATCTTGCTCTTGTCACTCCTGCTGCCGTTTGTATCTTCGCTTCCACTCGGTACCACCCTTTGGCTTGTGCCTTGACTATGCTTCTGCTTGAACCCAACCTGCAACCACTCGTTACCAACCTTTTGGCTTGTTTACTGACTGTTTTTGCTTGATCCCAACCTGCAACCACTTGTTACCAAACTTTGGCTTGTCCACCATTAGGAGATCTGGCGAACATCGGTTAGTACTTAGACCTAGCACCTCGGATGAGCACACGTCATCCCCCAGGGTGACCTGCTTGTTCAGATGGTCGGTGGGAGCCTCTCTACTGCTATAGCTACTGGTCTCTGAGCCTGACCTTCGACCATGACACCAACTGTCTGTGTTTTTACATCACACTCAACGCACATCCTAACCCCTTATCACTGCCATTGTTCTATGTAAATAGGAAGGGAGGGTTTATGTGGGACAAAGATGTGGTTAAGTTGAGACAAAGCAAGTCTTCATAACTTAATGCGCTTATATGTTAAAAATAATGCTTTTTTTCTTTTATTTTACACTTTCTTGTACCGTCACAGCATTATGTCTGCTACAAAATGACAGTGCTGCCAGCTCCTGTAGCACAGTGTGATTTAGCTTTTTTAAAACAGGATTTTCTGAAAATAGATGTACAGTGGGTTAGAGTTAATGTACCTTATTTGTATGGATTGTATGAACATTCCAATGGTGAAAGTGACTTGTTTACAAAATGGGTTTGTAAGTATGCTTTTCCTATACGGAGCAATTACTGCTGAGCAGTTTACTTTTTATTAAGCGATCACTTTATGGGTATAGCTAGCTGAACCCTCATATATTCCAAGGGGTTGGTTTACTAAAACTGGAGAGTGCAAAATCTGGTGCTGCTGTGCATAGCCAATCAGCTTCTTCCAATCAGCCAATCATAGCATGTTCAATTAAAGTGGATGTAAACCCTCTCCTATACCCAGTGAAGTGAACAGCCTCAGATATTACACAGAGATGAAATAAATCTCCCTACTAATCTCCCTATGTTTTACATGTATATCTGCTGTCTTCAGCTTGGTATATTATAATGTTTACTTCCTCATTCATCAGTAGTAGTGGATTCTTGACTTACACTGTGTGACAGCTGATTGGAGGAAAGGCACCCCCCCCCCCCCCACTCCACATAGGCAGAGGAACGAAGATACGTTCAGAGCTTTTCTATGACAAGACAAGCTCTCTGCTAATCTATAGCAACCTCCCTCAACACAAACTTCAGGCTGGTTTTATCTCCCGTCTCGAAGAACTTGTCAGAAGTTCTCATGCTGATAACAGAGGAACAAACAGCAGAAAGACACGGGACGCAGGGCTTTGGAGAGAGATATGTAAACACCGCAGATATATGTGTCTAGGTCATATTTCATGAATTGGGTTTACATCCACTTTAACCACTTCAGCCCCAGAAGATTTTACCCCCTTCCTAACCAGAGCACTTTTTGCGATTCGGCACTGCGTCGCTTTAACTGCGCGGTCGTGCGACGTTGCACCCAAACAAAATTGACATCCTTTTTTCCCCACAAATAGAGCTTTCTTTTGGTGGTATTTGATCACCTCTGCAGTTTTTATTTTTTGCGCTATATCAAAAAAAGAGCAAGAATTTTGAAAAAAAAAAGCAATATTTTTTACTTTTTGCTATAATAATTATCCCTCAAAAATAAAAAAAAATGTTTTTTCCTCAGTTTAGGCCGATATGTATTCTTCTTCATATTTTTGGTTAAAAAAATCGCAATAAGCGTATATTGATTGGTTTGCGCAAAAGTTATAGCGTCTACAAAATAGGGGATAGTTTTATGGCATTTTTATTATTAATTTTTTTTTTTATTAGTAATGGCGGCAATCTGCGATTTTTATTGGGACTGTGACATTATGGTTGACACATTGGACACTTTTGACACTATTTTGGGACCGTTGTCATTTATACAATGATCAGTGCTATAAAAATGCACTGATTACTGTGTAAATGACACAGGGGTTAAATGTGTCCTAGGGAGTGATTCTAACTGGGGGGGTATGGGCTACCTAGGACATTACAGCGATCACTGCTCCCATGATCACTGCTGTCATGACACAAGACAGAACGGGGAAGTGCTTTGTTTACATAGGCATCTCACCGTTCTACCTCTCCACACTGCAATCGCAGGCCGCCGGCGCGGCGAACATCGAGTTCCTGGGACCCATTGGCATGCTTCCGCAGCAGGCGCACGCCCGAAAGGCAGCAAATATAAAGGGACGTACCTATACGCCCATTTGCCTGCCTGTGCCATTCTGCCAACGTATATGTGTGTGGCGGTGGGCAAGCAGTTAAGCTTCCACAAAAAAAAAAAAAAAAAAAAATGGAAATTGATTGGGTTATATGTGCCAGATTTTGCACTCTGCAGTTTTAGTGAATCAAGGCCCAAGTGTTTTAGGCATTATGAAGAAACCAGAACAGGTCAGAAGCCACCTAGAAATTAGCCTAAAAGCCACCTTGTTGACCTAGAAATGAGGAGGTATGCCACAAGTGGTTGGTGAAGAAAGGATGAATGAAATGGAGTTGTTGGGTTTAGGTGGACTTGCCCTCTAAGCTGACCATTCATGGTCCCCCAAATGTATATGCTTCTGCACTTGGTCCAAGAGATGAATTCTCAGGGGACTCCGTTTTTGTGTTTAAACCAATACTGAAGGATAGTCATTGTCTGTAGAGATTTGTAGATCTTCCAAATTTTTAGCCTTGCTTGACTTGTTTTTATGTTGCTAAAGGGAGCCAGTCAAAGCCTTGCCTAATGTTTATGCACCGCGGTTCCTTTCAAATCTTAGACGATTCCATAATCCAATCCCTGGGAGTGGTGCTAGTTCTGGTGGTGGTCTCCTGAAGGTGTGTAAAGGTGTACAGCTATACACCATCCCAGAACTAGCACTACTTTGGGGAGTATCGGCCTCCTTCACTGCAACTGAGCCTTTGGCCTTGATAAGTAAGGTTCTAAAGGGTTTTCTATTAGAGAGATTTTTTTTTTTATCTTGGTCACGTGAAGTCTCGAGCTTTTAGATCTGTCTTAAACTACATTTAACTTTTCCATATACATTTATAGCTTATGTGTTTGCACTACTGAAGATAAAGGATTTGTGTCTAGGTGCCCATTAGTCAGTGACTCTAGAGCTGTTTTACATCCCTAACTTACCTGAAAGGAAGTCATTTTTTAGTTGCATTTAGCCATCTAGTGCACAGTTTTGTATTGAAGATGTTGTCCTTGTTATTTGAATACTGTATACTGTATGTGGACAATCCGGGGCTTAAGTAATATGAAGCCATTTATCTAATGCTGCTAAATCCGTTAGAAATACGCCTTTGTTATTTGTTATTGATTACTTACTTGTTACTGTGTGACCTATTTTATATAAGGTGAGAAGACTTCTTAACTTTTCATAATCATACTTCATTGGTTAGTATAACTGTACCTACAGGTGGTGTACTCTACCTAGAGATGAAGAATCTGTATTAGCCCAGGTTATTCTTCAGTGAAGCTCTCCAGGATATAAACACTTAAGGACCCTTTCACATGGACTTTCTGATCAGGTCTGCCTGTCAGTCTTTCAGATGGACCTGATCCGCTGTGGAGCGGCAGATGTCAGCGGTGACCTGTCCGATGACCACCGCCACTATCCGATCCGATTCTGTCCACAAAATCCAGATGGACGGTGGTCCTATTTTCTGTCCATCGGATCGGATGAAAACGGACAGGCGGTCCGTTCTTACCCGATCTCCCCATAGAGGAGAGCGGGACTGTGCCCATCTCCGCTCTCCACAGTGAGCCGAGACAGACCTGTCATCCGCTTGCTTAGCGGTATCTCCCGTTGAGCAAGCGGAGTCTGTCCAACGGAGGCGCCGTGTGAAGGGGGCCTAACACTTTTTCACTTGAAGCAGTAGTAAACGTATAAAAAAAAAAAAATCTCCCCCCTGCAAGTTAAAGGTACAATGTGCTAGTATGCATTGCATATTAGCACATTATGAAAGACTTACCTTGAAACAAAGCCCTCCAGCGGCATGCTTTCACCGCTGCATCTTCACTCAGTCTTCCTTCTGGGTTTGCGAGTGGCGGCAGCTTGACTGGCCAAGCCGCGATAAGGTCACTCACGTGCATGCGCGCAGGAGTCATGGCTGTAGTATGGAGCTCTGAAGGAATGGCATGGATATGCTGTTCCTTCAGAGCGCATGCGCCGGGGACATCACCAGCTGCTGCTCACTAGAATACCTCCTGAACGGTACAACTTTAGGAGATATTCATTTAACCTACAGGTGAGCCTTATTATAAGCTTACCTGTAGGTAAAACTAAAAAAGTAACGTTTACTACCACTTTGCTGTAGAGGGAATGGGGCTTTATAAGTGGTTCACACCCTCAGTGGGCTTAATGAAGTCTGAGCCTATTTAGCTCATGTTCATACTTGAGGTTGGGGAACGGAGGTGATAAAAACACTTATTGAGCCATGTTTTTAACACCCCACCACCACCATCCCCCTTACAAAGTGCAAAGGAACCAGATGGGGGTGTACACCAGCTCCAATCTCTTTAAGCCAGTGTTTCCCAACTGTTGTTCTGTGGATCACAAGTTTTCTTAAACCCTTGAAGGTTTCATCAAGGATACCACACGAGCTACTGAAATAGTAAAATAAAAAGTCTTAAATATATCAATTCATATCTTCTGAATTGTATATTGAGTCTGCCTCCATTAGTTTGTGTAAGTTGTGTAAGTCCTTGTTACAAAACCACGGAAATAGGAGGCTTGGCAAAAGGAGTAGAGCCCCCTGAAATGCGTTGCCTTATCCACCCTTGCTATACATAAGTGAGGCTTGTATTAAGTTGCAAGAGCACTTCTGTATTCCATCATCTGGTGGGTCAGTCACCCTTACAAAGATCAAGTTTGGAGTATCCCCTTTATTTACAGCTCTGCTTCTGGCCATGGAGGATTTCATCATCTCCTAGGCTTACTACGGGTGCTCTTACTTCTTCACCATTGTTGGTGTTCTTTTATTAAACATTGTTGTTTTTATTGCACAAATGTGTCTTTTCTTTTGCCCTTTTCTAAACCATTGTAAACCATGTGCACAGTGGCAGGGCTTGTACTCCTTTCATAAGTGACATTCAGTTGTATTGTGACCTTGGACTCCCCACTGTTTTATCCAATGAAAGGCATTTGGTAAAGTCTCACACATATATACGCAAAATTAAAAATTCAGCAACTCAGTACCATGGTAAATCGTTAATGCTTTAAGTCAGCCGGTAAATGTTTTTCAACTGTTTGCTTGGAAAAAAATATTTACATCACTAATTTTAAAGTGGACCTTTCCCCCGCAACACTAAGGCCTGGTTCACAGCTATGCATTTTTTTTAGTGCATTTTCAGTTTTGCATAAATGCACTACAGTCTATTTTTTATGGTTTCCTATGGGTCACGTTCACATCTGTGCATTTTATAGAAAGGGCCAGAGACTTTTTTCTGGTTTTTGTTTCCATAGACTTCAGTGGCTCAAAAACGTGTATCGAAAAATGCACCTGGAATATGCAAACTGCAGCCTGCATAGGTGTGAACCAGGCCTTAAAATGCATGGTGCATGCAGCTCTGCCTGCTGATTTTAAACCTTCTTCAAGCAATTTAATAAAATACTTTTTTTATTACTTACAATTTCTTTTACCCCACTTCCTGGTGTATTGAAAGCGGAGCTCCGCCTAATTTTTATTTTTTAAAGTCAGCAGCTACAAATATTGCAGCTGCTGACTTTTAAAATAAGGACACTTACCTGTCCAGGGCGCCCGTGATGTCGGCACCAGAAGCTGACCCATCCCTCGGCTCTCGGGTGGAGGCGCCGCCATCTTTGGTAAGGGAATCAGGGAAACCTTGTGGCTTCACTTCCTGGTTCCCTACTGTGCATGCGCAACTCGCGCTGAGCTATCCCACTGGTCCCTGCTGTCTTCTGGGACCTGTGTGTCTCCCAGAAGACAGCAGTGGGGGGGGGGGTGGAGAAAGCGCCTGAAGTGGCGTAGATACCCGCGGGTGGCTTGGCTATCTATGCCTGGAAGTGGAAGCAAAATACCTGTATTAGACAGGTATCTGCTCCCCCCTCCTCCCTGAAAGGTGCCAAATGTGACACCGCAGGGGGGGAAGATTCCGAAAAGCGGAAGTTCCATTTATGAGTGGAACTCTGCTTGAAGCACTGGTGACGTTGACAGTACCTCACAGCTACCCCCTGGAAAGGCTACATCACTAGTGCCTTCCAGGGAGATCTCATCTGTAAACTGCACGATTTTAGGGGAAAGGGCCTTTTTTCCCCCCTATACCTTGCTGTGGCTTTAGCAACATGAGTAAAACTGGGGACAAACTGCAAGAAAGAGGCAAGCAACCCCCCAGTAGCTCTATTAGTAAGAGTTAGATTCCGTTGTATTTATTAAGATGGGGGGAGGTCCACTTTAAAATTCTTATTTTTGCTTGCTGTTTTAGGAACAATGGCGTATCATATTAGAAAATATATGTATCTTATTTTATTTTGTGAATAGCAAAAGGCTTCTCTAGATGGATGTATAAAGTTCTCTCATCGCACTGTTCCTCTTCACTCTATTTTTCTAAGTAATGAATCAGGGGTTATGGTTTACATGGCAGCATGTGAATATATGAAAAGCAAAAAGATTTGGAAGTACTGTGAAACCACAACAAAGAATAAACGTGACTCCTGAGACAAACACTGTATGTTCTTTATTTGTTCAAAGTGGATCTATACTGACAGATATATGCATTTGTTTTTAAAAATACAGCAAGTAAGATGTGCATGAAAAATGTACCCGTAACAGAAATTGGCATTCATAACAGGTCAGGATTTTGTATTACTGTCCTTGTCCCCTGTTGGAGAGATTTACCTTCTCTGATTGATTGGTGTTTTCTGATTGGACATGGTGAAGAGGAGGAGTGGTGACATCATGATCTTCACCTTATCCAATCAAAGAATGCCCTGCTTTTATTTACAAGGCATTCTGTGAATGGTGGCAGTGCCAAGTAAGGGACCCCTGTGATCATTGTGCAGTGGGGCAGCTGCCAAGCACAGGACCTGGAAGATCAGTGATCACTAGTAGCATTGACTACTACAGTGATTGTCATCCTCCACACAGATCCCTCAAGTATGCATACTTTCATAAGACCAAGGTGGATCAATGTACAGTGCCTTGAAAAAGTATTCATACCCATTGAAATGTTCCATATTTTGACATGTTACAACCAAAAACGTAAATGTAATTTATTGGGTTTTTATGTGATAGACCAACACAAAATGGCACATACTTGTGAAGTGGAAGGAATATTATAAATGGTTTTCAAAGTTTTTTTACAAATAAATCTGTGAGAAGTGTGGTGTGCATTTGTATTCAGCCCCCCTGAGTCTCCTGAGAACCCCCTTTCACTGTAATTACAGCTGCAAGTCTTTTTGGGGATGTCTCTACCAGCTTTGCACATCTAGAGAGTGAAATTTTTGCCCATTCTTCTTTGTAAAATAGCTCAAGCTCTGTCAGATTGATTGGAGAGCGTCTGTGAAAAGCAATTTTCAAGTCTTGCCACAGATTCTGGCTTGGATTTTGGTCTGGACTTTGACTGGGCCATTCTAACACATGAATATGCTTTGATCTAAACCATTCCATTGTAGCTCTGGCTGTATGTTTAGGGTTGTTGTCCTGCTGGAAGGTGAACCTCCGCCCCAGTCTCAAGTCTTTTTCAGACTCTAATGCCGTGTACACACGAGCGGAATGTCTGACAGAAAAAGTCCGACGGGAGCTTTTTATCGTATATTCCGACCTAGACAGAGAACATGTTCTAAATTTTTCAGACGGAACCAATTCCTATGGGGAAAACCGCTCGTCTGTATGCTGTTCCGACGTACCAAGAACGACGCATGCTCTGAAGCAAGTACGAGACGGAAGCTATTGGCTACTGGCTATTGAACTTCCGTTTTCTAGTCCTGTCGTACGTCACCGCGATCTCGACGGTCGGAATTTGGTGTGACCGTGTGTATGCAAGGCAGCTTGAGTGGAATTCCATCGGAACTCCGTTGGAAAAACCTTCAGAGTTTATTCCGACGGGAAAACCGGTCGTGTGTACGCGGCATAACAGGTTCTTCTAAGATTGCTCTGTATTTGGCTCCATCCATCTTCCCATCAACTCTGACCAGCTTCCCTGTCCCTGCTGAAGAAAAGCATCCCTACAACATGATGCTGCCACCACCATGTTTCACGGTGGGGGTGGTGTGTTCGGGGTGATGCGCAGTGTTAATTTTGGGCCACACATAGCGTTTTGCGTTTAGGCCAAAAAGTATCATTTTGGTCTCGTCAGACCAGAGAACCTTCTTCCACATGTTTGCTGTGTCCCCCACATGGCTTCTCCCAAACTGCGCACGGGACTTCTTATGGCTTTCTTTCAACAATGGCTTTCTTGCCACTCCTCCATAAAGGCCAGATTTGTGGAGTACACGACTAATAGTTGTCCTGTGGACAGATTCTCCCACCTGAGCTGTGGATCTCTGCAGCTCCTCCAGAGTTACCATGGACCTCTTGGCTGCTTCTCTGATTAATGCTCTCCTTGCCCGGCCTGTCAGTTTAGGTGGACGGCCATGTCTTGGTAGGTTTGCAGTTGGGCCATACGCTTTCCATTTTCAGATGATGGATTGAACAGTGAGATGTTCGAAGCTTGGGATATTTTTTTCATAACCTAACCCTGCTTTAAATTTATCCACAACTTTATCTCTGACCTGTCTGGTGTGTTCTTTGGCCTTAAAGATGCGATTTGTTCACTAAGGTTCTCTAGCAAGCCTTTGAGGGCTTCACAGGACAGCTGTATTTATACTGAGATGAAATTACACACAGGTAGATTAGTAGATTTACTAATTAGGTGACTTCTGAAGGCAATTGGTTCCACTAGAGTTTACTTAGGGGTATCAGAGTAAAGGGGGCTGAATGCAAATGCACGTCACACTTTTCAGATATTTATTTGTAAAATAAAATACAAAAATACATTTAAGTTTTTGGTTGTAATATGACAAAATGTTGAAAATTTCAAGGGGTGTGAATACCTTTTTTTTTTTTTCTTTACAGGTTACCAGTTTACAATGGAGGTCTAGTGCTACAATTATCATTGTCGCTATAACGTTCGCAAACGATACCTTGTGTGGTGCGAACGTCGTTTACATATTTGGGCATGACCTACGTATGCTTTCACTTATGAGGGGTTGAGGAGTGCTACATTTTTTTTTTTTTTTTTTTAAATCCCGTTTATTCCTAATACAAGAAATGTAAACATCCCTTGTAATAGAAATAAAGCATGACCGGTCCTCTTTATGGATACTTCTGGGGTCAATAAGACCCCGGATCTCTTCCCTGGAGAGCATGAGGTAAAAAAAAAAAAAAAGACACCGAACCCTGCTTTCCAGGGGGAAAAAATGGCCGGGTTTACATCTGCTGGAGCCAGAAGTGATAGCATGACGTCACGTCTGGCCTCCCAGGATCATAAAGATGGCCGTGTGGGGACCCGATCCAGCGGCTTTTTGGTTATCTCCCGCTGGATCGGGTCCCCACATGGGTGAGCCCAGAGAGGCGCCATTTTTGGTAGGAGGGGGAGGGACGTCCTCTTCTGCTGCCCGTAAGAGCCATCCAGCGGCTAATCAAGAGAGGGAATCGTTGGCTGAAAACAAAGATATCTGGATGATGCCTGTAACTGCAGGTATCAGCATTTTAACCTAAGGATCTCATATGATGACAGGAAGTGGTTAAGTGTCTCAAAATAGTGCCACTGACACAAGTCCAAAGCATGTCGAAGCAGACCCTAACCTCCATTTTCTAGGGTGGATTTGATCCTGGTTTCTCTGAGCTCAGCAAACTGCAGTTCTTCACCAAAACCTGTTCAAAGGAATCTTGGTATACCATGGCTAACATCGCCTTCTAAAAATGCTACTTCACCAGCTGTCCCAATGATTCGGCGGTATCAGGACTTTAAGTCACCAACTGATAGAAGGTGATCAGCACTAGGAACCTCATTGTTTCTCATAGTGTGAAGATTTTGATGCACAAGGCTCAAAATACTATATTTTAAACTAGATGTTGAGTTTCTGTAGAGTAGGTTGGGCCTCCTTTATGAATTCCTCTACCTCTGAAATAAGCATGTATTAACTGCCCTTTTTTGCCTATTCTGTAAAATAGTGGCAGGACATGCGTTTCTTTACTTCCAAAGTGGTGGCACAGCTTTCTGGACCAGATGAGAATCTGCTAACATGAGGGGGGAGTGGGTTGTGCGTATCAGGAATACTTGCACAAATGTCATGTAATGGTGTATGCTGGGTAGAGGGGCCCCACCATAGCAACCACGAGCTGCCATAGTGGAGGTGTACAGGGGTGCTCACATAAATGAGATGGGTCAGCCCGGCACGTTCATAAATGAGACTGTTTGTTTTGCATCATTGCTGCTGGTCTGGTTTAGATGAGCACTGGAAAATGAAGGTTTGCATCCTATTGACTTATCTACAATAGTCACTCTACATTTGAGCTTTAATGTGGTCTCCATGGTTGTCCGGTCACCACTGTGCTCCATTCACTGTAGTGTCCTGCACCAGTAAAATCCCTGGCTGATACTTGTGCAAGTACAGTGGACCCGGGGCGGTTTCCTGTGATAAGGAAAGATGTCTGCTCATAGGGCCCAACCTGTGGGGTGCAAGGAAACAAAAGACAAAACAGAAGAAGTTACATAACGCAAGCCTTTTTAAATAGATTTTTGATAACCATTGGCACATTTGTATTATTACAGTGATTTACAATGTTAAAACTTTTTATGTCCAAAGTAATAATACATTCTTCCCAGCAATTTACAATTTTTGTTGAGTAATGCCGCGTACACACGAGCGGACTTTTCGACTGGACTGGTCTGTCGTTCTATCCGACGGACTTTCGGCGGACTCCCGATGGACTTTCCGAACAAACGGACTTGCCTACACACGATCACACCAAAGTCCGACGGATTCGTACGTGATGACGTACGATCGGACTAAAATAAGGAAGTTGATAGCCAGTAGCCAATAGCTGCCCTAGCCCTAGTTTTCGTCCGTCGGACTAGCATACAGACGAGCAGGATTTTCGACCAGACTCGAGTCCGTCGGAAAGATTTGAAACATGTTCCAAATCTAAAGTCCGTCAGATTTTCGATCGAAAAAGTCGGCTGCAGGTCCGATGAAGCCGACACGCGGTAGAATTGTCCGTCGGACCAGTCTGGTCGAAAAGTCCGCTCGTGTGTACGCGGCATAAGTCTGTGTTTTAGACACATCTGCTACACTGCACATGAAGCATGCCAAATGTATACCCTGAATAAAGTGCATGTCAACCCCAAGTGAATGGCAGGTAAAGCAAACACACATAATCAGTTGATTTTTTTTTTTATTTTGGTAGCACTTATTTAAAAAAATATGTATATTTTTTTGTTTTTGTTTTTTTTTGCATGTGAGCACTACTTATCTGCAGATTTTTCATTCATACCATGTGGACTATTCTACTGCACATACTATACACAGTCATGCCTTCTGTTACCCTCTCCTCCATGTACTGCCCACTGGCATACCATCTGTACTCCTTTTTGGCACATGCTGCTGGCCATCATACCCTCCGTAATTCTTTCCTGCACATACTGCCCAACATCATACCCTTTATGCTCTTCTTCTGCACATATTGCCCATGGACATACCCTCTGGTACTCCTCTGCACTGCTCTTCTGTATATACTGCCTGCCATCATATCCTTTGCTCTCTTCACCTGCATTTAGTGCCCACTATAATACTCTGTGCACTCCTTACACATCCTGCCCTCTAAGGGCTGATTCACACCTATGCATTTTCAGTGCTTTTTGCGTTTTGAAGATTTGCACTACAGTCCATTTAACATGGTTCCCTATGGAACACGTTCTGTAGTGCAAATATGCAAAAAGCACTAAGATTGCATAGGTGTGAATCAAGCCTTATGCCTTGTACACACGACCGGTTTTCCCGTCGGAATAAACTCTGAAGGTTTTTCCGACGGAGTTCCGATGGAATTCCGCTCAAGCTGTCTTGCATACACACGGTCACACCAAATTCCGACCGTCCAGAACGAGGTAAAGTACAATACGTAGGACGGGACTAGAAAACGGAAGTTCAATAGCCAATAGCTTCCGTCTAGTACTTGCTTCAGAGCATGCGTCGTTTTTGGTACGTCAGAACAGCATACAGACGATCGGTTTCCTTCGGAAAAATTTAGAACATGTTCTCTTTCTAGGTCCATCAGAATTTTCGATGTAAAAAGTCCAATGGGGCATACACACGATCGGAATATACGATGAAAAGCTCCCATCGAACTTTTTCTGTCGGACATTCTGCTCGTGTGTACACGGCATAAGGCACTTCTTTAGCATGGTCTAATATCCCCAACCTTGTCTGTTCCGAAGTGGCCATGCTTTTGCTAGTAATTACAAGAAGTAAATTCACAATTTGTTTTAGCTGAAAATTATTCAGTATAATTTAGTACACAATATCTAAATAAAGATAAAATTATCTTTCAGTTTCTCACCACTTTATACTGTTTAACACCTGCCCTTCTGTAGCGGATCAAATAGGACAGCGGGAAATAGTCTGGATATGGCCAAGAAGGAGGTGGACTCCATTGCAGTAATAGTTTCCTGCTGTCTCGGTGTACAGGGGATAAGCTTACATTCACAGGTACACCTGGCCGTACTGTTAGAAAATATAAACATTTAGTAAATGAAAAAATAAATAAGAATCTACAATGAAAAATGAAAAAATAAATACGAATCTACAACCTGCCTTCTTATAGCCCTCTTTACAGGCCAAGGTCACATTTTCACTAAAAATACACTGTTATCCCAGTGTGCAGGAGCGTTGTGTGCAGGGGTTGCCATTGCGACCTGGTCCTATGCTCCAGGGTGCTTGTGTGCCCCCCCCATCGAACTTGATAGGGGGGTGGCGGTGGCATGTAGGGGAACCAATCCCTCCATGTAGCTGCTGAATGCCCTCTTCTCCTCTCTCCCTCCCGCAGACATTCTGCGGCTGCAGGAGGGAAATGGAGGGCATCGGTCCCTCCACATCCTGCTCTCGTCACCTCCTTATCGTTGTCCTGCTGTCCCGGGCTCCTGTGTCTTTCCCTGTCCCCCCCTCACCCCGCGGCAGCACTGCCGGGTTTCCCCCTCCCAGCTCCCACCGGCTGCTGTGGGGAATACTGTCAGGATGGATATGGATGTGTCATTTACTGGCCCCATCCTTCTTAATGAATAAAGTCAGTGATTGGTTCCAATCACCGACTCTGTTTTTTTGGGGGGGGGGGGGTTTCATTCATAGCTGGGGCATAGTAAACTGTTTACTATGCCTCAATTTCTGAATGAATGGGAAGCTCTGTACAGAGATATTCCTGTTCATTCATTAAATGCAGCTGAGGCTGCAGAGAAAGGGACTGATGAATCTGTTCGCAGTCCCTTTCTCTGTCTCAAAAGTGAGTCACCAGGGGTCTGTTTAGACTCTTGATATTTCACCAAAACCCCCCAATGGGGGTCCTAAAAAATATGTAAAACATTTAATTGTAAAAAAAAAAAGAAAAAATATAAATAGTAAAATAGAAAAAAATAAAATAAAATGGAAAAATAAATAAAACAAAAAAAAAAAATACTGACACCAGTGGCGGAACTACCAGGGTCACAAAGGTCGCACATGCGACTGGATTCTGGCGTTCTGCCATCGTGGGGCAGGAAGTTGGCCTGCTCCAGGACCATAATAAAAGTCCCACAATGGCATAAAAGGACCCTGGAAGCAGTGGGAAGGGGCCAGGGGGGACCTTCACGGTTTCTGGCACCTGGGCACTGAAGATTCTAGTTATTATGCCTTTGCCAGTGTGTTAAAAAAAATAAGCTGTGCAGTTTTTAAAATAGTGTCCTAAGTTTTAATGTCCTAATAATGGGCCATGACTAATATCCCCTAAGCCTTCCACAAACATTCCCCCTGAAGCAGTCAGTTGCATCCTAACCAAGTTCCGGGAAGCTCCAAATGTTAGGCACTATCACAGGAGTGAGTGCGCTTCCATGTACCAAACCTGTGCATGCTCAGTACACTCACCCTATATATGTAGGGACATCATACTGCACATGTGTGAGTTTGGAATACAAAAGCAAGCTTGCTCCTGTGTTTCTGGGGGTGAGCATCTAACACTTGGAGCATCCAGAAACTTGGGCAGTTAATCACATTGGTTGGGAGTTTTAGTGTCAGACTTTAGGGGTGTCGGTCATGGCCGACTGGTAAGGCATTGAAACGAAGGACAATGGGGGTTAGTTGAAAGGTAAATCCACTTTGCACTACAAGTGCAAAGTGCACTTGAAATTGCACTGAAAGTGCACTTGGAAGTTCAGTCGCTGTAAATCTGAGGGGAAGATCTGAAGTGAGGGGAAGCTCTGCTGATTTTATCATGCAATCATGTGCAAGCTAAAAAGCTAAAATGCTGTTTTTTATTTTCCTTGCATGCCCCCCCCCCCCCCCCCTCGGATCTACAGCGACTGAACTTCCTAGTGCACTTTCCACTTGTAGTTTGCACTTGTAGTGCAAAGTGGATTTGCCTTTCATAAAAAAACCCCAATATTAGAAGACTGCACAGCATTTTTTAACACACTGGGACCCCTAGACTACTTGGGGCACTTTAGTGAAAAGGCGAACTTAGCCTTTAAAATAAAATAATTTTTAGAGAAATATGGAACTGCCATTGCTGATCTCCCCCCCTGAAAATGCTAATTGCCTTGCTAGACCTTCAATATTTAATACTGAATATTTCTGGTTCAGTAAAAGGTGAAAGCCTGATAATGGCCATGACGGCCAATGAATTACCAGTTTAAGGAGGAGAGCTAAGCAATGATACATCACAACATCTAAAGACAGAAAATTTTATATTCTAGATATCCATCCCCCTGTAAACCCTCATTTTAGAACTCACTGATGTTCTCTACGAAAAAGTGATGCAGCAGCGTTATTGATCCCAGTGAATTTACAGCTGTCACATTTAGAAGGTACGGAACTTCTGCAAACATCTTGAAGTCTGTAATCTGGCAGCTGTATGGAATAAAGTCAAGCTGAAGGCACTGGCTGGGAGGGTCCGAACCTGTCAATCCCAACCTGCAATGACATAATTTGCAGTTTAAATAACTATTTTGTCTGTGATCCAAGATGATATTGATGTTGCAACTTCAAATGAACTATAGCAGGGGTCTCCAAACTTTTCAGCATGAAGGCCACATTATACTGTATATTTTACAAATATTCGATGGATAGAAAAGTCAGTTTTATAAGTAAATAAGTCCCCATCAGAGTCCCCCTTTACACCAGGGTCCCCATAAGTGTACCCCCTTAATTGAGTGTCCCCATCAAAAACTACCAAAAGTGTTATGCTGCACTACATTTATATATTTTTTTAAAATATGGAGCGCTAGGGGGCGTGGCTTGGATGGCTTCCCGGGCAGACGTGTTTCACTGAAGCTCCCGGTCCGGCCTGCCTGCATAGAGCTGGAACCTGCACCTCTCCGCCGCAAAACATGGGCAAACCGCGCAAAAACAAAGAAATGGACCCCAGAGGACACACCACTCGTTCCTCCTCGGTCCCCCCGCCACTCATCACCGAGTATTTCGGGCAGGGAGCTACGGCCGGACACCACGAGGCCAAGATGGCGCCGGCGCCACATGCAGCAATCTCTCATTCTCCTCCTCTGCAAGCCTCCGCGGACCGTAGGAGCAACAGGTACGGATCCGAGGGTGACTTACCCACCACCCATTCCCCGATCCCCCCTGCTGACCTTTCGATCGGCCCCCCTCCGGAGGCCATATCCTGGGCAGCCTGTCGCAGACTTTTCCCCCATGTCTCATAGGGCCCGCGCCATCTGTATCCCCCGACCAACCATCCCCCTCCTGGGACTCCTCTGCTCCAGAATGGGACCCCCGTTCCCTGCCACAACGCTCCCAATCACACAGGGACAGAGCCCCCTCTCTCTCCCCTCTCCAGTGGGATACAGTCCAGGCTCCAGCACCTTCCCAGGCCCCAAGGCCATCAGGATCCCAGGGGGCTTATTCACAAACGGGGAGCCCGCACGGCCCATTGCTAACTAAGCACTCCAGCACTACTCCCCCTCCACTACCACCACAGAGGGGACCCCCCCATGCCAGCTTCATACTCGGCTGTAGTGCAGGGCTCCCATGCTCACATTACATCAGACTCTGACCCTGACCCTGAAGCATGTACTTCTTGGCGAGATTACGTCCGCTGTATGCCCACAAAACAGGACTTCCGTATGCTAATTCAAGAAGTGCGGGACACTTGTAGAACTGAGATTAATATGCTTCGCACTGATCTCCACCAACTGTCCACTAAAGTCGCATCCTTAGAGGAGGAAACAAACGACACTAAATTTGAAATCTCACAAATTCATGATCGCTTAACTTCACAAGCCACTACCCTCAGAGACTTCCAACGCCACTTGGAGGACCTCGACAATAGAGGTAGGCGTAATAATATTAGGGTCAGAGGCCTACCGGAGGCGACACAAGAGGAAGACCTGAATGTGACTTTGCAAGCCATTTTCAATAGCATTTTAGGTCGCCCGGAACACCAGCGAGTTAAGCTGGATCGTGCACATCGAGCTTTGCGCCCCCGTGGACCAGGATCCCGCCCAAGGGACGTGATCTGCAGGGTACATAACTACACCCTCAAAGAGGACATTATGAGAAAGGCGCGAAACATTCATGCCATTGACTTTGACGGGGCCTCCCTACATCTCTTTCCAGACCTCTCATGGATTATCCTTCAACAAAGAAGATCTTTGCAACCACTCCTCACCCTGTTAAGAGAGCATAACTTTCGCTATCATTGGGGTTTCCCCTTTAGCCTCACGGCAAAAAAAGATGGAAGGTCCACAACCCTCCGTTACCCGGAAGATCTTCAATTTTTCTGCAGAGAATTGGATATTCCAGTACCACCCACCCCTGGATGGGAACCGTTGCCAGCACCCCCACCTCGCCCAGACCCTTGGATCCAAGTTGCAGGCCGGAAACGCACAAGACCGCGATCTGCGGGTCCTTCCCCGCCACCCCGTCAGAGATGAATTGCTGTTCATTTGAATTCCTTTCTCACCCAGATGTCTGACTCCAGATTGACTCCAGATTTACTCGATCTGTCTCTCCCTATTTCTATACCTGAGAACCCGAAGACATATTCTGCTCATCCTATTCATCTATAGTATGGTTCCACTCAGCAAACAGATTCTTTATTAAGTTAGCAACACATGTTTAATTGTGAATGTAAGGTTTTGATAGAACTTGCTTAGCGAGCCGGGTTAGGTCATTCCCCCCACCCATGCTCCTCCTCTTTCACATATATCCTCTTTTTTCCTACCCTCTCCCCTTCTACCCCTTTCTCTCCCCCCCTTCCCCTCTCTTCCCCCCCCCCCTTCCCCTCTCTTCCCCCCTCCCTCCCCCCCTCAGCCCCTCCCCTCCCCATCCCCCTTCTTCTGCATCTACCTATACCCACTCGCTCACTCTCTTCCTCTTCCCTCCCCCTTATTTTTTGTTTTAGAGGAGGGGCATGGTTAGTTGGGAGGGTTATCCCCCCCTCCGCCCCCCTTCCTTTTTGCTCCCCCCCTGTTGGGGGTCAAACTATAGGAGAATACTATCACGAAGAGAAGTATTTCTTGCACTTGTACTTTTTTATATCACTGTTTTTTGAATTTACAGGGCACATCTTACTATTGCTCCAAATTTCACGAGTCAATAGCATCAGTGGTTTATCCCTTTATTCGGGCCATAACCAGGAATATAGATATGCCGGTTGCCAGTTGATACACGCAGGTTCCATGTTTTTTCTGTTATCTAGTTTTTTTGTTTTTCTTTTTTTGTGAATTTAGATGCAGGCAGGCCCGGAGGGGGGTTGTCCCCTCCTTGGGTCCATCCTCTCCTCCCCCCCGGGGCTCTCCGAATGGCTCCTTCTTCTATTTTTTCTGACAATGGCACTTTTGCCTCCTATGTCAGAAGGGGCCCTCCGGAGTCTCCCACCCCATCACTTTGTGTAGGTGGGTTATATTGTGAATGGTTAACTAACCTTGACTTTGTACTAATCTTTGTGTTTTTTTTCTGTTTTTTACCTTTTTTTTTCCGCTTTTCTCCTACTGCTATTCCCATTCCTCCTCCCTTTCTCAACCTTTTGTCTCTGGGATCTGGTTCAGGTCCGGAGGGTCGTAGACCTCCAAACCGCAATCACCATGGAGACCCACTATAGGGACCTCCTATACTTCAAGACTCTACCACATCCATTGGGTAAGCTACCGTTTCTTTCCACAACACACCCACCATGATTGATATATTTTCATTAAACGTAAAGGGCCTTAACTCAAATGTTAAGAGAAGCCTAGCGTTACGAGAGTTCAAACGGTCTAAAGCTGACATTATTTTCATTCAAGAGACCCACCTTGATAAAACGGGCACCATGACATTTGCACGGCGACAATACCCTCATATATACCAGGCCTCTGGCCCACATAAACGGGCAGGGGTAGCAATTCTTTTTAAGCAAGGCTCCCCCTTCCAGTTACAATCTCTATACTCTGACCCACTAGGACATTACCTCATACTCCGAGGCCTTTGGGGAGGAGCAAATATCACTCTTTGCAATGTCTATGCCCCAAACACGAATCAAATCCTCTTTTTGTCTAAGGTCTTCGACTGCCTATTTGAGGTCCCCCATCAGTACCTGGTGATCGGAGGAGATTTTAACCTCGTTCACTCTCCGGGTCTTGATAAACACTCAATGGGTCAGAGGAAATCCCAAGTAACAGCCAATAGAACAGCCACCCAGTTTTGCCAACTTACTAGGAAATATGCCCTGTTTGATACATGGCGCACCACCTATCCATCAGCTAAACAATTTACTTTCTATTCCCATCCCCATATGTCCCACTCACGACTAGATTATTTTTTTGTTAACGCCCCGACTTTGCGAACATGCACGAACCCAGACATTCAGGCCATTTCCTGGTCGGACCATGGCCCGATTACACTCACCCTGACACTCTCCCCAAGCTCCTTTCGTAAATGCCATTGGCGTTTAAACGACTTTCTACTTAAACATGACCCAACTAGAATAGAATTAGAGCAAACTTTGAAACTATACTTTTTCGGAAAATTGTTCCTCTGAGATCTCCGCCTCATCTTTGTGGGAAGCCCATAAGGCGGTCTTCCGAGGCCAATGCATCTCGCTCTCCACTGCCCTGAAAAGAAACGCTAATACAACACGCAGCGCCCTTTTGGACAGACTTAAACATCTGGAAGCGCGCTTGCTCGCATCTCCATCCCTAACAACCCTTAGAGAACTCACTAGTGTACGGGCTGGATTGAAAGATATCGAAATGGGTAAAATAGAAAAGGCGTTGACCAGGCTTAGACAGACTTATTATGACAAAGCCAACAAATCACATACGCTTTTGGTGAAACAGCTTCGCGACAAGGCAGCAACTACTACCACTACACAACTTAGGAAGGCAAATGGCGTCCTTCAGTCCCACCCTGATAAAGTAGCGCAACTTTTTCATGACTTCTACTCTGCACTGTATAATGATCCGAATGTTCCGCACAACCCACCCCCTCCTGACCTATCTCAGGCCATCCATACTTATTTAGCGGAAGCGGATACCCCTAGGCTTGCCTCCTCTGCTCTGGAGACTCTTAATGCCTCCATTACAGAGGAGGAGGTAACAGAAACAATCAAGCTGCTGCCAAACAATAAGGCCCCCGGGCCTGATGGACTACCATACCTTTATTACAAGACGTTCCTATTATATTTACTTCCCCATATGACAAATCTCTTCAACTCATTTCTCTCTGACACACCCATCCCCAGAGATATGCAAAATTCCTACCTGACATTAATCCCAAAACCAGGGAAAGACCACACTCTTCCATCCAATTACAGACCGATAGCACTTCTCAACACAGACTTAAAAATTTTTACGAAACTGCTGGCAAATAGATTAAACAAATTTATGCCATCCCTGGTCCATAGGGACCAGGTGGGTTTTATCCCTTGTCGACAGGCTGGGGATAACACCCGGAGGGTTATTGACCTGGTGGAGGTTGCAAACAGGAACACAATAGAGGCCATACTGCTCAGTCTGGATGCCGAAAAAGCCTTTGACAGGCTAGGCTGGCCTTTCCTGTTCGCGACTCTCAACCGGGCTGGTATTGAGGGCCCATTCCTCCGAGCTATCACCCATCTATACTCGGCCCCAACAGCCCAGGTTCGCACTAATTTTGCCACCTCCCCTACCTTTTTGATCTCTAATGGGACCCGCCAAGGCTGTCCACTCTCCCCTCTTTTATATGCCCTATGTATTGAACCGTTAGCAGCCCATATCAGAAATAATCCAAGTATTCATGGTATTCCAGTCCGTACTAGAGAATTTAAGATCTCCTTATTTGCGGATGATGTTCTCCTCACTCTCGCCCAACCTCGCATATCCCTTCCAAACTTACAAGTGGAACTGAAAAGATATAGCATCCTTTCGGGTTATAAAATTAACAGTTCCAAGACGGAGGTTCTCCCTCTTAATTTATCCCCCCATACCTTATCCACACTTTCGCAAACATTCCCATACTCCTGGCGGTCCTCTTCCTTAAAATACCTGGGGATACATATAACATCCACATACGATAACCTATACAAGGCCAACTTCCCCCAAATGTTTACTTCCATCAGAGCCTCCCTAACTAAATGGAAATCTCTGAAACTGTCCCTTTTTGGTAGACTTGCAACCTTGAAGATGACGGTACTACCCAGACTTCTATATCTTTTTGAGACGCTCCCTATCCCCATTCCGTGCTCACACTTAAAAAAACTTCAAAGTGACCTGATAAAATTTTTCTGGAATTATAAAAGACACCGCGTTGCTAGATCGGTTTTATATGCCCCACGTAACCAAGGTGGACTGGCGTTCCCCAATATAGCTAAGTATTATCTAGCAGCTCAATTAAGACCTATAGCTTCCTGGTGCTCTCTACATGCTTATAATAGGTGGACACAGATAGAAAAGTTGTGGCTAGCCCCCATACACCCAAATTCCATGCTTTGGAGCTCTGATATACCCCCCGGCAGCGTACAACTGCTAGGACCGATGGATCTCTTATGTACATTATGGCGACGGGCCAAATTGAAATATCCGCTCACCACCACATCTTCCCCAGTCACCTCATTCCTATTTACACCCAATATTCCTGACAGCTTAACCTCACAGATGTCCCACTTTTGGATGGATAAGGCCATATTCCGTTATGGACAACTAATTGACCCTAAAACCAGAATGCTACGACCCTTCCTAGAACTACAAGAGACTTTTGATATCCCCAAGCAGGCCTTTTTCAGTTACCTACAACTCCGCCATTATGCACAATCATTGGGGTCAAATTTAAGATTTTCCCCCCTGACAGACTTCGAAAAGCTTTGTTTAGAGGGTTCGTCCCCTAAAGGCATGATCTCCCGCACCTATCAGATACTGATCGCAGATTTCTCACCAGACGGGCCACGACACTCATATATGGCTAAGTGGGAGCAGGTGCTGGGCACAGAGTTATCCTTAAGGACCTGGCAATCCATATGGACCCAGACTACTAAAAGCTCCATATGCACGCTTTATAAAGAGAATCAATTTAAGATTCTATTTCATTGGTATCAGACCCCTGACCTGCTCCACTCCATATACCCCACGGCCGACCCCCGTTGTTGGAGATGTTATAAGGACAGGGGAACACTATTTCATGTCTACTGGACTTGCCCACTAATCATTCCCTACTGGAGTATGGTACAATCCCTACTCCAGTCCATCTTTGATGTTGAAATGCTCCTGGATCCGAGGATTTTTCTCTTGGGCCTTCCACCTGCCACCTTCTCTAAAGTGTCCAAAAAACTCTTAGCCCATGTGCTTACTGCAGCACGTTGCTTGGTGGCTCTAAAGTGGAAAAAAAGAGAACCCCCCTCACTAACTGAGCTGCATTCCAGGATCAGAGATGTCAAGAGAATGGAATATCTCACGGCCTCATTAAATGATACACTTGATAAGCATAACCGTATTTGGGAACCCTGAGTTTTGTTGGAGACTCCTGCGACCTAAAGGTGTGTGCCGTTTATGCATTTATGACCCATTCCCTGCCGGCCTGTTCCGGATTCTGGAGATGAGCGACTGTCCCCTCCCCCTTCTTCTTTCTCTCCCTACCCTTTTCTTTCCTCTCTCTTTCTGAGAATTTATATATTTAAGCATATGGTACTAGCGGATACACAGTTTGAGATGTATTATTATCCAGTAAATCTACTTCATTTTTTCACTAACTGTTTATACTGTAAGGCTTTGCCGCCCAACGTTTGGGTGATTATGTACCAAATCGAACTGTGACATTATGATCTTTTTCTCTCCCTGTACCCAATGCTATGATGCTGTATCTGTTTTTATGTGGAAAAAATAATAAAAACTGTCAGTTATAAAAAAAAAAAAAAAATATGGAGCGCTTCACGAATTTGCATGTCATCTCTATATTACTGAATGTGTTATTTTGAAGAGCCAATATAAAGAAAAACTAGAAGTTAAAAAAAAGAACTTATGTGGTTTAACCAGTCATTTTCTGCATATTAGATCTTTGTGGTCTTTTTAACCAGGGCACTGGCAGTAGGTGTCCACCGACTACATACTGTGTGCTGAAAAGTGTCCCTCTTTATCATTTTAGAAAGTTGGGAGGTATGCTTATATCAGGGTTTCCATAAAAGTCCCCGTTACCACAGTAAGACTTACAGCACAGCTGTAGTAGCAGGGTGTAGGCCAGGATGCAAAGCAGGTGTGGATGGAGGACGTTCCGTTCTCCTTGTGAATGCTGGGGCAACCATGTCATTGGTTGTTAAGAGGCAGAAGGGGAGGGGTGAAGGGGAGACTCCAATCCCAGAGGACGCCTTGTATGGCGAAACACTTTGGGCGGAGCTAGTTCTGTGACGACATCACGCAAAGGCTCACTTGATGACACCGTTGGCCAAGTTGTAGAAGCTTATGCGAAACACCTGTTGTTTCTGAATTGTTGTAAGTGTAATATTTGACTGAATAAACAGAGACGGGCATGTAGGCGGGCGGGATCTCAGAAGGTTGCTGCATTCCCATTCCGCCCACACAACAAGCAGCCAGAGCCTGAAACTGACAGTCCCGAAGCTGGAGGGAGCAAATCCTCCCTCCAGCAGCCATTGCAGCCAGCACTTTGTGCTATTTAGAATGCTACTAATCTGCTCTCAGCGCCCCCTCTCCACTCGCCCTTAGCAAATTTCCACTCACCCTTAGCAAATTTCCACTCGCGCTTAGCAAATTTCCACTCGCCAAATGCAAGTAGGCGAGTGGAAATTTTGAGGGCTATATATATATATATATATATATATATATATATTTCTTTATTTACTAAATAGATGACAGTAGCAGCTTTGATTCACTCCTGTGACCTTATGTATGACATCTTGGATTTTCCGATATGCATAATTTGACTTCCTGTAATAGGGGTCAATTAAGTCTGGTGAGTGCAAAGTGTGTCTGCATACTGATGGAGAGGAGCCTTTCCTTTCCTATACTCACTGAGGATGTTTTTCACGTGTGGGACTTGGACTTCACAATTTTTATGTATTTTTTATAATTTAAATAAAGAAGCTTTTATTTATTTGTTTATTCACTATGGTGATATGTAATTTATGATATAATATTTCTGGATATTTGCAACTCAGTCCAACTGGGGTCACATCCCAAATTGCACAGGTCCATTACCTGATCCCAAATGGGCAATCCACCCAAAACACACGGACACAAACATGATTTACCTATAGGTAGTAATGAAGGTAGTGTGTAAGTGAGGGTCAGGCCAGACGTCCCAGGTACAGTTAATCCTTTCTGGGTATTCTGAGGCCCAGCACTGGACATTCAATATCTGTGGAGGAACTAAACACAAATGTGTTAATGATCATGACATGCAATAAGAAGTGTCTACGTTTCTATCTAGAAGCTACATGTCACATGTAGTTTTTTTCTGGCACTGAAAGCAAAAATCTGCTCCTATGAGTTTGTTTTGGTTGTCAAAATAGTCAAAAGTTTTGACAAATGTGGAATTAAGTGATGGCTTACTTTCTGGCTTCTTATATCCCTTCAGAGCGTGGCAACTTCAGGGAACAGACAAGGGAAATCAAGCAGTTAATTTCACATGTTATGAGAGAACTTCTGGAGGCTGCCATTGCTTGCTCCTGAAATGCTAGCTACCTGGCTGTCATGCTGATGGCCTATAACACTTTGGGGTGGATTTAGAAAACATTTGCACTGCTGTTTGTCCACCGAAACTGCAATCAATTCATTCTTTGCAAATGGGGCAAAATCAAATCATTTTGGGCCATATGATCTGCAATTTAAAGTGTGAATGTGGAAAATACCACATTATGGCCACTAGATGAAGCTGAGAAACATACATATCACCTAGAATAGTCAGTGCCATCTAGTGGCCATAATGTGGTATTTTCTGCCATATTTGCTTGGAATTAATGGAATGGTTCTGGTGGATGAAAAGCTGTGTGATCTTTTTTTTTCCCCGTAAATACATCCCTTTAAGTCACTGACAACAAATTTACACATAAGAAATTCTAACATTGTTCTGACACTCACTTGCAGCCCGCTTGTTCTGGGACTGAAACCAAAGACGGCCTATCATCAGGAGGCCAGAAATGGCTTAGCCCTTTCATGACAGGTGCACTGAGAGATATAAGAAGCCAGTAGATCATTTCGCCTACAACTGTCCAACTGCAAGTGAAAATGTCAAATTGTACCGTTAAAAATCATATGGTGACAATGCCTCCATGGCTTTAGTAGCCTGTGGTTAGCGTTGTCATCTTATCACAGGAGGTTCACAGGGACAACAGAAACAAACAAGATATTGTATTTTGTAAAGCTTTACCGCTGGGAATTATGGCATGTTCGCTTCTCCGAGCTCCAGTGTGATGGGCCTCCAAGTGGTGAATTTGCAGGAGACAGCACCAGAGAGGAAACAAGTATTACCAGTGTGAGCGAAGGCTGTCAGGGGCACAATTCCCAGTAGAGCATCACAACGTCTGCCTGGACCCAGAATAGAGTCCTGCAGAGAATAGCCCTCATAACACCGGCACCTCTCTGCAGTACTGGAGACCCCAAGACCACCTACCCCTGCTGCAGGGAGAAAGGGAAGAAGACCTAAACATGTCACATGACCAGCCAGTAGACTTCTGGGTTTAAGGTATGTATAAGGCAGTGTTTCTCAACTCCAGTCCTCAAGGTGCCCCAACAGGTCATGTTTTCAGGCTTTCCATTATTTTGCACAGGTAATTCGATCAGTTTCAGTGCCTTAGTAATTATCACAGCTGTTTCATCTGAGGGAAATCCTGAAAACATGACCTGTTAGGGCGCCCTGAGGACTGGAGTTGAGAAACACTGGTATAAGGTATTGCAATACTGTCTAAACCAGGGGTCTCAAAACTTTCTAATCAAAGAGCCAGTTTACTGTCCTTCGGACTTTAGGTGGGCCGGACTTTGGCCAGTTTGAGTAGAAAATGTCCTTCTGTCAGTGCAAGTAAACAATGCCTCATCATTGGTGTCAGTGGGAGGAATAGTGCCCCATCATTGGTGTCAATGGGAGGAATAGTGCCCCATCATTGGTATTAGTGGGAGGAATAGTGGCTCATTGCTGGTGTAAGTGGAAAGAATAGTGACTCATCGTTGGTATCAGTGGAAGGAATAGTGCCCCATCGTTGGTGTTAGTTGGAGGAATATTGACCCATCATTGGTATCAGTGGAAGGAATAGTGCCCCATCGTTGGTGTTAGTGGGAGGAATAGTGCTCTATCATTGGTATCAATGGGAGGAATAGCGCCCCATTGGTATCAATGGGAGGAATAGCGCCCCATCATTTGTGTCAGTGGAAGGAACAGGCCCCCATCATTGGTATCAGTGAGTATAATAGTGCCCCATCATTGGTATCATTGAGATGAATAGTGCCCCATTATTGGTATCAATGGGAGTAATAGTGCCCCATTATTGGTATCAGTGGGAGGAATAGTGCCCCATCGTTGGTGTCAATGGGAAGAATGGTGCCCCATCATTTGTGTCAGTGGAAGGAAAAAATCCCCATCATTGGCATCAATGAGAGGATTAGTGCCCCATCATTGGTATCAGTTGTAGGAATAGTGCCCTATTGTCTGTGTCAGTCACAGCACCTATGTCCTACTGTTGCTGTCTGTGGGGGGAATAAAGCCCCAAGAGCTGGATAAAAGCTAGCAAATGCCTGCATCTGGCCCCCTGCTGCAGTTTTGAGACCACTGGTCTAAATCATTGACAGGTGAGCAATGGCATCCTATTTATTCCTTTACAAAGATTTCCCCCTCATTTTTCTCATTGTTCATTGTTTTGTAAAAACTTGTGTACTGCAGGTTTGAACTCACATCCAAGGTATAGCTCCGTCATAGATAACACCTTGTGGTTGTCAGGGTTGTGACAGCTGTATGTACCAGCCTGGTGCTTCTTCACTTCCATCAGAGTCAGCTGCAGTCCATTTGCATGCATCTTAGTATTGTGAGCTATCCAGACCCCATTATGCTTCCATTTAACACCCGGCAACCAAGAATCGCACTGTAAGATGATGTCTGTTCCCAGCTGCTCATACTGCTGTGTGATGGGAGCGCTCACTGTGAGAAGCAGAGATAGATAACTTAGCGTCTTGACAAGAACGTGCAATACATTGCTGTCTCATTGCAATGCATGGATATTTTGTTTTGTCTGTGCATTGGCAACCTTCCCTAACAAACATTCATTGCATTCAAAACATTTCCCCAATCAGCAATACGCGGCTATAGGCACCTACAGGCAAAAAATAAGAGTTGCTATGTTCATAGCTCCCAACTGTCCCTGATTTCGAGGGATTGTCCCTGATTTGGAGCAATGTCCCTCTGTCCCTCTTTCCTCCTCATTTGTCCTTCATTTTGGTCTGTTCTATATAGTTGTATATAAAATGCAGTTTTTATCTATCAAAAAGTGTTTTCCAGCACTAAACCTTTCATCTGATTTCTAAATTGCTGCATTTGTAAATTCCAAAAGCCAATATAAAGGAATAGTAGTGGTAAAAAAAAAGGCATTTTGTGGGTTTAGCCAATCTTGTTTTTTTTTTTCACAATTCTCCTTTAAGGGGGCGTGGCAGGGGGCGTGTCCTATGCCTGCATGCTTTTGCTGATAGGTGTCCCTCCTTCCCATCTCCAAAAGTTGGGAGGTATGTATGTTATATGGGACCACCAGAAATCTTAGCTGTACCTGAGCAGTAATCTAAAAATGATCCTTGGTCTTAAAGCCAAAACCCCAAGAATTATATTTTTTGTGTAGCACTGCCCCCCGTAGGAGTTGCCAATGTCAGTGTTCCCTATTGCTGCACAGCCAGTCACACAGCATTTAATTTTTGCATCCAGACTCAGAAAACAGTCTCTGGCTTATTTTTTTTTTTCTATTAGGGGATGATAACTTGGATGGGGTAGGATTTAAGGAATGCCCAACCTAACAGCAACAACAAATCCAGGGACACCTTCCTCCCTATTTACAGCTTCCACTTCTTCCTCCTGCACAAATCTTGCCCCTTTGCACAGCTCTGCCGGGTTCAACTCTCAGCCCCTTTGGAAAAGTAGTACATGTGGAGTGAACAGCATCCTGCAACTCCTCCTGCTTCCCTGTAGACTCTGATCCCAGCTCCACTTCTGCAGAAAATGCATCCTGCAACTCCTCCTGCTTCCCTGTAGACTCTGATCCCAGCTCCACTTCTGCAGAAAATGCTAGACCAGCCCTCCTAACTGACACGCTGCACCAGTCCTGCCCAAATGGCACACTGGAGACTTCCCAGAGCAAGGTTGGATGAAGACTGTCTTTCAGAGAGACCTGCTACAGCTGGCAGTCTATCCCCTTGCCTGCACCATGCTGAGCCACTCACTCTGTCTCTCTTTGCTCCTGCTGCCTCTCCGAAAAGCTTTCCTCCAACTGCCTCCCGTGGTAGGATCCTTCCAGGCCAGCCTCCCGAGCATTGAGCCTGAGGTAAAACCCCCTCCCCGGCAGAGATCCCTCAAGGGCCACCGACAGACTCCCTCAACACTGCTTCTCCATCTTCCACCCAACTCCCCTGGTGGCATGACCCTTGTCTATTTAAGGGCTCCTTAGTTCCCTGTCAGGTCCACTCCTGGGGATTAGCTAAGGGCCCCCAAATATGCGGTAGTATCTAGAATGTTCTCCAACTTTCCAGATCCAGGGGAAGACACCAGAGGGCTATCTGTATGAGTCATCCAGCCTAACCTCTAATAACCCTGACCCAGATACAATGACTCGGGTTTATCGCTGGGCCAGACTATGGTTTGCCTGTACTACCACTAGTAGCACACTAGAGGGTGCTACACTTGCATACTTTCATTAGGCCAACCTGGCTCGATTTAAAGAGGAACTGCAGTCTACTTACACAATATGTAATAAAAACATGTTTGCCATTCTGAAGTTTCCCTCCAACCACTTTGCATATTATTTTATATATATCTGTACTGTGATTCTGTACTTGCCAATTATGCTGCAGAAACCTCCCTCCACTGAGTCCGGCTGCAGCCATTTTAACTGTGGGCAGCTGAAGCGGCTGCCTGTTCATTTCCTGGATTTACACAGACACACAGAGGTACACCTCCAGCTCTGCAGCTCTCATTGGCCCTCTAATGGCTTATCCCCCCCCCCCCCCCTTCCTGGCAAACTCTCACAAGAGTAAGAGAGAGAGAGCTGTGCATGATGTCATAAGCCTAGGCTTTTTTACCAGACAAGAAACAGAAAGTGGGCTGTATAAGATATTTACTATTCAAAGTTAAAACAGCAAGGGCAGAAGATTTAATAGATGGAAAGATGAAAAAAGTGATTGAAGTTCCGCTTTAAGTATGCATATTTGATATCTGGAGGGCCATTGTGGTTGCTGTAAATTACTTTTTTAGTCCATACTACACACAATGAGAGCCGTGATTTTCCTGTCCTGTGTCCTGGGCTTCTCATCTGCTAGCTTTTTTCAATGTAAAGCATGATATACACTGGGTGAACATCAGCCTGTTCATCAGGATCAGTGTGTACAGCTGTCTGAACCAGCATCCGATCAGCACTCACAGACAATGGCTGCAATCACTGATCAGTGTATTCTGGCAGAGGAAGGGGCACGCCCCCTGTAAGAATACAGCGGGGGGAAAATGCCACACCAACATCGTTTGTGTTGGTATGGAGATCTGACAGTTTTTTTTCATTCAACCTGCTGGTCGAATGAAAAAACTTGCAGTGTGTACCGGGCTTAAAGGGGTTGTAAACCCTTGTGTTTTTTAAAAATAAAAAACATATCATACTTACCTTCCACTGTGCACAGAGTGGCCCCAATCATCGTCTTCTGGGGTCCCTCTCACAGCTCCTACCCACATCCCTGGGAGTTACCGTGCAGGCATGCTCCCGAGCCCAGCATTTGCGTCCATAGACACAGAATGCCGGACTCGGCCCCGCCCCCCGGCGCCCGCGTCATTGGATTTGATTGACAGCAGCGGGAGCCAATGGCTTCCCTGCTATCAATCTACCCAATCAAGAGCCGAGAACCCTGGGCAGAGAGGTAGAGTGCATCTCCGCCGTGGGAACGAACTGGCTCAGGTGAGTAAAACAGGGGGCTGGGGGGCTGCTCAGTGACAGAAGTTTTTTCACCTTAATGAATAGGATGCATTAAGGTGAAAAAACACGAGGGTTATTTGATATTTGTAGGGCCTATAGTAATGCTGTAAATCACTGTAGTGGTCTACACCATCCTTTTTCAACCAGGGTGCCCAGGCACCCTGGGGTGCCTTGAGGTTTCTTCATGGGTGCCTTTGGCAAAATGGCTAAAAATTGCCCAAAAATTGTATAGTAAAGTCGGCGTGTGGATGAAGGCTGCCTTTAGTTACACTAAGTGACAGGTTTTCATTGTACACCATTATAACCTTTTAGCTGATGGCGTCCTAACGACCAATGGCATCATCAGTTGATAAGGAGGATGTCAGCATCCTTGTTTGACCCACCCTGCCCGCCCCTCTCCATTAGCAGTAGGGTCACATTAGCTGAGTGATGGAGAAACATTGGAATACTAGTCAGTATTAGTTTGCAAAAGTGTGTTTGCTTTGGAAGAATAAATCACCTATAACGTTGGGTGTCCTACCTGGACTTGCGGATGTTGCTGCATTATGGAAAACTATTGGCATCATTTTTACATTTTAAAATGGGTTGGCTTGAGACTGACGATCATTTTTAAAGGGTGCCTCAAGATTGTCCACAAGTTTTAAAAGATGCCTTGACTGAAAAAAAGTTGAGAAATACTGGTCTGCGCTACATGATCCATGATCTTCCAAGTTCCAGTGTCTTCCTCTCTGCACACTAACCTATGTATGTAAAGATGCTGTGGCACCTCCACCATTCCTAGAACGCTTTATAGTTTTGTTCAGTAAATACCAAGCATTCTCTGATTGGACTAGGTGGAGAGAAGGAGCGGTGACATCACAATTTTTACTTTTTTCACTGAAAAAAAATACAAGGTGTTATGTGAATGGTGACAGTACCAAGTGCTGCCGCAGTACCTTGAAGACTGCGGTGGTCACTGTAGTAGCGCCGACTTCTACAGTGATTGTCACCATCCACAGAAATTCCTCAGGTATGGGAAATGCATACTTGAAATGAAAGACTATCAGCCTTACTAATACCAGAAGTAAAGCTTTTCCATTTCACTAGAGTAGTTTTATTATTTTTCTACTTCACCTGTGTTCTCCAAGAAATCAGAAGGAGAAGGCATAAGTAGCAGGACGCCAAGACCGAGCAGCAAGATCATTCTCCTGTTACAACAAACAAAACAGATACTCAGAAGACAACTCCACCTCTTAAAATGACAACAGCAAAATAGGGATCCTCATTTGAGCACAAAACTGATTCTGGATAGCCATAGGAAAACACAACATAGACATCATAGTGTATCTTTAGTCAAAACCTTTTTTTGTGTTGGGTGGAGTAGAAAAGGATTTGAACCTCTATCAAGTTTTAATTTCTGTCCGTGTCCCCATTGGAGTGATTTACCATCTTTGTCCTGGTGACCATTGTCCATTGGCAGCCGGTGATGGGAAATCAAAAGTCTCCTGAGCAGCACTGGATGATTTCCTCTCACCTCCTGTTCCAGCAACAACTGTAAAATCGTTCCCTACTTTATCCATCATAGGCGTGCGCACAGGGTATGCCAGGTGTGCCTGGGCACACCCTAATCACCCTGTGCTGAGCAGATTCCCCCTGCTGCTTGGCTGCAGAGAAAGGGACTGGGGAATCTCTGTCCTCAGTCCTTTTCTCTGTCTCCAAAGTGAGACAATAGGGGTCTGTTTAGACCTCTGATATTTAACCAAATCCAGCCCCTCAACGGAGCTCCTAAATTGTAAAAATCAATAAAAAGTAATAATATAAAAAATATATAAAAAATAAGCTACTGCCACCAATCTCTGCCCTACTGACATTGTCCACTGCTCTATCAACACTGTCCATTACCCTACTGTCCTATATATATACAGTATATACACACACGCATGTGTGTTTGAGCTTTGGGGTGCACACCCTAATGCAATAGGCTGCGCACGTCTATGTTATCCATCATTGGTTCAAAATTTCTGATTTTAAATATACTTCAAAGAAAGCAACACAGAGCAGCTACTTTCACCACAAAAAGATTCTTAAAATGTAACTCCACTTTCACGGGCAAAAAAATAGCAAATAAAAAAAAAAAATTAATATAGCGTATACAAAATACATATTGCAATTGAATGTTATTACCTTTCCATTTCAATCTGCAGCTCTGTAATTTTCTGTAAAATGCAATGCAATATGGCTACCTAGAGGTGTTCTGTACACAGAATGTATACAGAATGCCCCCCAGAAACATAATTTCCTGCTTGTATGATTGGCTCACTGATTTTCCTAAAAGTCTACACTAAGATACAAGTCAGAAATTAGGCATCCCCTGCAACACAAATGTCATTTTTGGTGAGATACTCCCAATAGGAAATCACGTCTAAAGGGATGCAGACCTTGCAATTTTCTTTGTTAGAGCCCTGCAGGTGCAGCAGCTGGTTGATAATTATTAAACCACTCCCATTAGATTCACTTTCTACATGGACACAGACAAACACACAGGAAATTCTTTGGAATAACAAAAAGTTAGGAATCTGCAACAAAGTTTGTTGAAATCTGTGACAGACCAAGCTATGACAGAAGCTTTTGGGGGGGACTAGCGGCAAGCCTCCTGTCCACTGACTATGGGCTTTTAAGGGAACACTACTCTTTAGGAGGTGTGTGCCTGTTGGGACCCTTGGAGTGGTCTTGCTTCAGATTCAAGTCCATGTTTCCCCAAAACATACAGACTCTTGGAACTAGAGGATCCATATACAAATTTGGGGTCTCAATGCCTAAACCAGCAATGACTGCTTCAGACTGTGAGACTCAGAGCAGATTTTAATATAATCAATATCAACCTGACGCTGGAGGTCTCCTGCTATAGTCTGTTTATTAAGGTGTTATGTGTTTATTAAAGTGGATGTAAACCCAAAATTTTTATTTATTTTTTGATATCATAATGTAGAGTATAAGATTTCCTATCATTTGAGCCCAGTCTTGCCACAAAGAGTTAATCCATCTCTTAGCAATCCTCTTTTATTGTTCAGTGAGATAAATCTTGACAAACAGAGAAAAACTTTGTCAAATCCTCCCCCTTGCTGTGAGTGACAGGTGATTTACATATCTCGTGCACTAGCCTAAGACATGCATTATTTTTTAATTCCCACCCCCACTCCTTTCTTCAGCAGCTCTGCAAGGATTGGCTGTTCCACACCTCACCATAATTTGGCATGCTGAAGTCATGTGGTTACTTTCCTGTCTTTTTACTGGATGTTAGAGATCATAGCAGAAGTTCAGTGTAAGAAATACACAGGAGAAAATGCATATTGACAAGGGGAGTGTAGAGGTGGGCGGGGAGTCTACTGACATCACGATTCCACCCACCGAGCTCCAGACAACAGACCCACCCACAGAATCTGCAGTTTTTCGGGTCACATAACAGACAGAGGGGAGACATTTGACAGGTAAAGATACATGCAGGAGACATGTATATCCTTATAGATAACCCCTATGGCAGTAGTTTAGAAAGGATGACATTGGGTTTACATCCACTTTAAGTGTGTCTCTCCCATTGTGTGCCTCCTAAGTGTGCATTCCCATTGTTAATTGAATCACCTATTGTTTCTGTCTGTTGGCTAATTTGGCTAACTCTTGGAGCGATTGGCCTATGATGGGATTAGCATTTTCTCAACTTGTTATCTAAACCATAGTTTGCTGTTTTGGGTAAATATTTGGTTTTATTGTTCATGTGGTGACTGACCTACTTTTGATGTGTATAAAAACCTGTATTTCTGTTCAAAAAACAGTTGTTCCTTGTTGTTGGTTCTACATCAACATCGTATCTGTGTACCATGCTTGGGGTGAAAGGGCTGGTATTAGCTCTCAGTCTGCTGGAATGGTTTGGAGGGCAGGAGGCACTGTTTGGTGGAAGCACCTAAGCGCGGTACCAAGCGTTCCGTCACAAAGTTCTTGCAATGTACATGGATCACCCAGCGGGGAATGTTTTTTTCTCAACAAAAGTGGAGTTACTCTTTAAGGATGCAACAGAAATTAAAGTGATTTCATAAATTATCCACTAAGTAAGCTAATGCTTAGTTTTCTCCTGGGTGCTGTTAATTACAGCTCTAGATCCACGTCTGATTATTGGATCAAACAATTTACATGCCTGGTGATGATGTCAAAAGGAGTAATAAAATCAGTTCCTTGCTATATGAACAAGGAAAATAGCAAAAAATAACACTGGGGCATGTTGTGCAGGGGGAGGGGGGTAAAATGGGTTATAAATAATTTAAAGGAAAATAATAAGTACCAGAGCTGGGACAAGGTGGGGGCAAAAGGGGAAGCTGCCCCAGACACAGCGGTTTCATTTTGAGGGGGGGGGGGGGGGCGCGGTGTAAGAGATATCTGTTTTAAATGAATTGAACCTATTGTATTTTAAGTTTAACGTGTTAAATATTCTCGTGCCTTAAATAGACTCATTTGTAATAAAGTGGGCGGGGGGATTTGGCGCCATGGGCAACAGGTGACATTATTGTTCCTGAACTGATTAGCAGTTCTGGTATCAGAGACCCATTTTTGCACAGTAAGATTTTCCATTGTGTTGGAAGATCTTCCTGTATGGCTCACCTCATGGTCTGCGAGCATTGAAAGATTCTGGGGGGCACCAGTATTGCAGTAACTTGTAGAAAGTCAAGCAGAGACTGGCACAACTGTTGGTTCTTGCTGAGCTATCTGTCATCAATGGCCAGCCATATTCAGATACATCACAACAGAATACTGCACACTTTTGGGCTGACTACAAACATATAAAACAACCTTTCTAGCTGGAAACATAAAACTCCCAAATGCTTAAAGAAAAAAAGTAAGAGATGGGAGAGATACTCAAAGCCAGCACAAAAGACAAAACATATACTACAGCTACAGATATGGAAATGTTAACCACTTTTAACCAGATTTTGTGTAAAGGACCAAATGGATGTATGTAACCTGCCACGTACAGTTTCCATTGGCACCATTAGGTGATGGTAGGTTCCCTTGTTCCTTTCGATTGGTTTTATGATTAAAAACTAGAAAAGGGGTTTTGGTATTGAAAGTTTCTCTGTATGTGGCCAACATAAGTTACTACAGTAAAATAAACAATATGGCTAATAACAAACAACACAATTTTCCTACCTTACTGAAGCACTATTGGAAAATGGCTTTAGCTCTTCTGCAAGGTCTGTTCAGCCAGCACTGCAATTTGCATAAGGATATCAGATTGTGTTTATATCTTAAATAGTGCCCCGTGTGAAACATCTGATCTTTCAGTTCCCATTCTGGTAAGAAAACTAAAGGGAATTACTAGAAACAAAGAAAATGAGGAAGAACCTCTCAGACGCCTAATAGTTTCAAACCCATGCTTGCAGCATATGAGAACTTACCATCATTGTACTGGAAAGTCCATGGTATTTTTCACATACTAACCTCACAAGGGTGCCTTTCACAGGACGAAGACTTTGGGACAGGTATCAAAACAGCTCTGGGATTTTTTTTTAGCAGTTTAAAGTTACCGGTAGACATTACATAATCCTTGTAGCTCACTGGATGTAAGGGAGATTACAAGCACTTTTGGTATTATTGTGTGATAATATTCTTATAATATACTTTAGGAGAAAGGACAACCAGGATTTAAGACACTGGTGCCCATTATTAATGGTCGATCTGGGCCCACAGTAGAGCCTATTTTGTGTGTCAGTAAACCTGGTACAGTCACCTACGGTCTAGAGATGTTTTATCGAAAGTCTTTTTCATGGAAGAGTTGTGCCCAAAAAGCCAAATGACTCTGGCATCATCACACATTGATTTGGTCAAATGTGCCTGGACAAATTGGGAAAATACGCCAAGTTGTCATGCCCCTATTAGAAAATGAATTTAAGGTTGAATATAATTTTACTGAGTTTTTTTTCACAATAAAGCAACAATATAAGAAGACCAGTAATGAGGGGGGAGAGGGAACAGAATAAAGAAAAGGGAAAGGGGGTGGGATGCGGTGTCTTCTCTCTTTGGACACTGCCCGGACCTTATTATATACAATCAAACTGTCGTATGGGGGGGGGGAGGGGGTATGGGGGGAGTAACAGTAGGGGATGGGAGAGCCAAGAGAAGGGGGGGAGGAATTCAGCATCATAGGACTTGTAGTGTCTAGGTTACCTATATTTTATATTATGGGAAATTGTCAGAGACATGCACATTTGAACCCAAGAAAACCAATAAACAATAAAGACGGCACCTTTCTCCAACATTGTGAAGTATATGGACTATTCCTCAAGCAGAAATTCTGTTGAGGAAGAGGTCAGAAGAGGAGTGGTGGAGCCAAAGGGACCACAACAGGTTGAACTTTTCATAGGTATCATCTAACTATCATCTAACTTTGCCTGTAATTCCTCCATGAGCATTATGTTATTAAGGATGTCTATCCATCTGGAAATAGATGGAGTGGTGTCCGTTTTCCAGTACAGAGAAATGACATGACGAGCTGCGGATAGGAAGAATCTAAGGAGATTTTGCTTGTGAGATTGGACTGGACCTGGGAGTATGGATAGAAGAGCCGCTAAGGGGGATGGGGTTAGGGAGGTATGATACATATTATTGTAAATACTGAAAACTTTGTCCCAGAATGGGCGGCCCACCAAACATAAATATAGGAGCCCTTTCCTCTGTGACAGCGCCAACATATGTCCGAAGTAGCTTTATTCGTCCCCACCATGTAAGCTTGAGATTATGCCAGGTTTCTTGAGATCGTCGGAGTTTTGTCAGCATAGGGCTATAATTCAAGGCGTATATGTCTTGTAAGTCCTTAGGGATCTCGGTCCCCAAATACTTGGCGATTAGGGAGAAGAGGTGATGTACTGTATGTCCTCTGTGCGGGCTTTTTTCAGTCTGGATGTTGAATTTAAATCCCCTGTAACACACATTTCAAAGTTTCCCATTTATTCATGGCAGATGTCTTGTCTCGTATGTGGGTCTGAACAAAGTCCATAATGGCTTTATACCAGAGGTCTCAAACTGGCAGCCCTCTAGCTGTTGCAAAACTACAAGTCCCATGATGCATTGCTGACAGTTACAAGGATGACTCCCACAGGCAGAGGCATATTGGGACTTGTAGTTTTGCAACAGCTGGAGGGCCGCCAGTTTAAGACCCCTGCTTTAGACACTGCAGCAGTGCACACAGTGTCATTTAGGAGGTTATCGTTCAGTCTCCAAGTGTGATGTTGTGCACCTTGTGGTAGCCTAACAAGGGTTACGTGTACCGGAGCGTGGTCTGACCATAATTTTAGACCGATCCCACAAGCAAGGTCTAGATCCAATAATGTTTGTGATATAAAAATATAGGCTATTCTGCTGTAAGATTTATGTGCAGGGGAGTAATATGTGTAGTCTCTCTCAGCGGGGTGTAGGAGTCGCCACGTGTCAACTAGGGACAACTCCGTTAGTATGGTATGTATTTTAGCTAGTGAGGAGGGTGTGATGTGTGACTTACCAGTGGACGAGTCCAGTCTCGGGATAAGGGGGACATTGAAGTCACCCCTAAGATTAAATTGGGAGTCCCAAAGGCCTTCAGATGGGCTGTCACAGAGGAAAGGAAGTGGAGCTGCTCCTGATTTGGAAGATAAACATTGGCAATTGTAAAAACATTCTGTAAATATTGCAATTTCAAAAGCAAGAACCTGCCCATTGGATCTATGTCAATATCTAGCAGCTCTGGGGTGAAGGATCTGTGGAAGGCCACTGAAACCCCTTTCAGTCTAGATACGGGATTAGTGCTGTGAAACCATGTAGTGAAGTGTTTGTTTGGGAGTGATGGGACTGTGTCTGAGCGAAAGTGAGTTTCCTGTAATAATAGTATTTGCGTTTTGGCTTTGTGGAAATGATGCAGTATCTGCCTGCATTTTTCGGGTGTATTAAATCCTCGACAATTTAGTGAGGATATCTTAAACTCTAAGGCGGTCGCCATAGTGTGGAGAATGTGAGACAGTGTAACCAATATCTGTGGGTCCTAAGGTGAGAAGGCCTAATATTGAATTGATGAGCTGAGATGAGAGGGGGAGAGGAGGGGAGGAAGGCAAAGAGATAAAGAAGGAAAGGTATGGAATGAATGCACTGAAACGGTAATAAGTATGGTAGAACTATGTGCAGGTTGAGTGCAAGGTAGATTTGGGAGAGGTGCCTTAGGGAGCAGTACATCAGTTTGGTGAATTGCTTATGACTGAGCATATTGTTGCTATCTATAGGGAAACTGCTCCCTCTAGTGTCCATTTTGGGGGTAGAGGTAATGGGCACTACAGATTAAAACTAAAATACATTTCAAATACAGAGGCAGTGAAGACTCTGCTAACCCTATTGTGGGGAACGTGTTTGGTCTGGCCAGGGGAGCTTCACCTCCGTCCTGATTGTGTCTAATTATTATCAAAACTTGCAAACAGCACCGTAATCTAACTGAAATATTGTCAATCGAGCTAGATGTGGCATACACAGGGTCACCAAATATCTAACAGCATGCATATGATAACACATATATAAAACAAAAAACTTATAACATGTGCAAAACGTTTGTAACTAAGCTCTGAAGACAGCTGTAAAAGCTGTAAAAATGGACGCATCCATCTCCTCCTCCTTTCTGGAGAGAATGACCCTCTGTAAGGGTCACTCGCCTCACCTGGGATCCCGGGTCAGAGAGGGAAAAAAAAGAAAAGAGGAACAAAACAAAACCAGAGGAGAAAAGATCAAGTCACGATTAAATGAAGATGATAAGATTCCCACCGGCCGGTGGGGAGGTTGGTATTTCATCCTGCTGGGGATTTGGAAGTACAGGATCGAGAGTGTTTCTTTTTGGATTGCTTTTCCCATTGAGAGGAGAGAGGGAGGCCTGGGGTTGCTAATCTGAGGGGCCATTCTGGAACCTGGATTTGTGGAAGTTCAAAAGTTCCCAAGAAGTTAGCCAGGTCCCCGAGTGTACAAAAGATAGTCGACTTGCCATTATGGGATGCGGAGAGATGGAAAAGGAACACCCCCCCCACTGTATTTGATCTGCTTAGCTTGCAAAGCATCGGTTACCGGTTTTAGGGCTTTCCGCATGAGCAGGGTCTGTCTTGATAGATCTGTCAGAAGCATGACAGGGGTGTCATTGAACAAAATGGATTCCTGGGAGCGAGCTGCCTGCATAATGTCAGATTTCACATTGAAAACATGTATGCGGCAAATTACATCTCTAGGGTAAGCCGGGTTGGGGTTGCGGGGTCCCAGGGATCTGTGGATCCTGTCTATTTCAAGTGGTGTCTCTTTAGGCTTGTTCAGCAACTGATTAAACATGGTGGCGGCAGCCATTGCTAAATCTTTATTTTCCACTGAACCTGGCAATCCGCGTATGCGGATATTGTTGCAACGGCTTCTGTTCTCTTGGTCGTCTAGACCATAAAACAGTTGCTGGATTTGGTTGGTGTGCTCCTGCAAAATGTGCTCATGCTCAGAGATTCTGGTGGCTGATTCCTCTACAGTGGACTCAATATCTTCAATGCGGTAGCCTATATCTTTACGGAGGTCACTGATCTCCCTCCTGTATGACCTCTCCAGCCTGCTGATGTAGGATTCAATGTCCTGCTTTGTGGGGAGGGCCTTAATATAGGCCTCCGTGTCCCAGCTTCCCCCCTGGCTGTAATGAGGAGGAAAGGGGCTTCTAGAGTGCGAGGGACTCCTTGGGCGATGGGCTTCTGATTCTGGGGACCAGGGTGAGTGAGGGGGATGTGCGGCTTGTACCTTGGAGGCAGTGTGTGCTGCCGCTGAGCGGGTCGCCACCATCTTGGAGGCCGGCGTGGCCTTGTTGTCCGGTCCCCTCGTGGGGAAATAGCTGCCGATTTCCCCGGTTTTCTGGGTCCCCGGGGTGTGGAGGGTGTTACTGCAGCCTCTTCTGCTCATATGAGAGGCCGATGGGTGCTCTGTCGGCGGTGCTGTGTGCCAATCGTAGGACGGGAGCAGGAGCCGATCTATCAGGCGTCCTTCCTCTCTATGCACCCTAGAAAATGAATTTACGACTCTGGTTGCTATAGTCAACAGGAGCACTATCCTTTAGAGCAGTGGTCTCCAAACTGTGGCCCAGGGGCCAGATGCAACCCTTTGCTTGCTTTTATCTGACCCCTGGGGCACTATTTCATACTCACACACCAATGAAGGGGCATTCCTCCAAATGACTCCAACGATGGAGTGCAATTTCTACCAATGACACAAATGATGGGGCACAGTTCCTACCAACAATGGGGCCCAATTCCTCCCAATGGCACCAACGGTTGGGCACAATTCCTCCCACTAACGCCAAAGATGGGGCAATGTTTACTCCCACTGATGTCAGGACATTTTCTACACCCAATGGTCCCAGTCTGGCCCCCATAAAGTCTGAAGGACAGTAAACTGGCCCTTTATTTAGAAAGTTTGGAGACACCTGCTTTAGAGTACTGTCTGTTTATGAGGCCTAGGCTTTTAGTTGTAGATATTCTGATCCTATGGCAGCTGTCAAATGCTGTCATGCATATTCACTCTAAGCATTTCTTATTCCCTGCACTGAGCAAATTTCAATACCCCCTAGTGTTTGCAACCTTACAATACCCTTTATAAACCAGCAATGACATGAACATATAACCAAATAACTCCTTTTTAACATTCAAAACAAAATATGTTCTCTGGTGAAGAACTTTCACTGCTAGTGAACAAAGTGCAAAAAGACCATATTCTGCATATGATAAGACTGATACACTACGCTATGAAATGTTCTCTTTTTTGATATCATACTACGGTGGAGTGGATAAAAGATGGTGAAGAGGGAAGAATAGCTGAATAAGCAAAGCTTCTTGGGAGCCTGCCACACATATGGTTCATATTGCAAAACATTATGTGATTCACTTATATATAAGGAGTCAATATTTTCTGGTAAGCCTCATTTACCTATCCGAGGGATATTGTACAGGGTAGTGGAAGCGTGAATGGATTTGATTATATAGACTTTAACACTGTAATTTTGGTCTACATTTTTACATACTTTGTTTTTTTCACATTATGGACTTTTTGCACTTTGTTCACTAGTAGTGGAAGTTCTTCACTGGAAAATGTATTTTGGTTTTGAATGTTAAAAAGTGGTTATTTGTTCACGTAAGCGCTGGTTAGTAAAGAGTATTGTAAAATACACTCTATGACCAATAGTTTACAAATACTTGACCATCACACCTAACACGACATGGACAACCCAACAAATGGCTTAATTCAGGTGATCTCAGTGAAGGGTACTGTTATTGTTACAGCAAACAAAGACATTTAGACAGTTGTGTTTTTCCAACTGCATGGGAACAGTTAGTGAAAGACAATTGCTGCATGTCCGTGCCCCTGTGTACAAAGCCTGCTCTATAAAGACATGAATTGGTGAGTTTGGTGTGGAGGAACTCCAGTGACCTGCACAGAGCCCTAATCTCAACCCTACTGAACACCTCTGGGATGAACCAGATTGCTGATTGCGAACCAAGTCTTCTCATCCAACATCAGTTCCTGACCTCTCAAATGCTCTTTTGGCCTAATGGGCACAAATTCCACACACTCCCAAATCTTGTGGAAAGCTTTTAGACTTCACACCATCCCCGCATCCGTCTCACAGCGGGGGTCTGGTGCATCCTTGTTCACCGTATCAGGTCTGATTTCAGCCCGAATTTTGAAATTTGGACCTGAAACGAACCAAAAGACTCAAAACCCGCTGCAGAGATATGTGAAACGGCTCCATAGAAAGCCAGTCAAAATCTCCTGCTATTGCAAATTGGATGCCATGAACCAGTGGTGTGAACCCAGCCTTACAGTAGAGCACAGGCTGTTAAATTTGCATCTGGGGACCAACTCTATATTGATGCTGCCAATGGTTTTGAAATAGGTATCCAAAAAGCTCATATAAGTGTGATGGTCACGTGTCCATAAACTTTTGGCTATAAGGAATGCGTCCTCTGGGAGGACATACTGTATTCTCCCAGCAGCTACACATTATGTTTTTAATGCAGTCAGCCTCAGTGTTGCTAACCGCCCGTAGATTTACGGGCAGCCCGTGATTTTGAACCCTTTTTCGGGGCGCCCGTGAAAGTCCGTTACGGGCACCGTTGCCCGTAAAAATGATGGCTGCGAGCCGACCACGCAACAGCGCATGCACCATTCCGAAGCCGGCCAGGCTCGGGAAAGCTAGTACGCGAATCCATCGAGAGAGACCACGGTGGCCAGCCAGGGCGACTCTGTCCTGTCATGCAGTGCATGACTGCACACTCGTCATAGGTGGAGCGGAGGTATCGGAGGAGAGTGAAGCTGTAGGGGGGATATAATATCCGTAGTAAAAGGAGGACGTTACTGGGAGCCGGGAGAAGTAATATGATGGTGAATAGAGCACATCAGTCTCTGTCCCTGGGCCCTGGCTGCATGGCATATGCAGGGGACAGAGACTGATGTGCTCTATTCACCATCATATTACTTCTCCAGTCAACATCATCAGTGTGCTGTGTCCTCTTTATGTGCCCCTTTCATCTCTCCACAGGTCAGGGCAGCACAGTGCCCGCAGCCTCTGTCCACCTCCTGTAGTATGCCCGCAGCCTCTGTACACCTCCTGTAGTATGCCCTCAGCCTCTGTCCACCTCCTGTAGTATGCCCGCAGCCTCTGTTAACCTCCTGTAGTATGCCCGCAGCCTCTGTTCACCTCCTGTAGTACGCCCGCAGCCTCTGTCCACCTCCTGTAGTATGCCTGAAGCCTCTGTCCACCTCCTGTAGTATGTCCGCAGTCTCTTTCCACCTCCTGTAGTATGTCTGCAGCCTCTGTCCACCTCCTGTAGTATGCCTGAAGCCTCTGTCCACCTCCTGTAATATGTCCGCAGCCTCTGTCCACCTCCTGTAGTCAGGGCTTTTTTTCTCTGACAATAGGGGCAGGAACTCCCCTTTTTCAGAGTCACCCCTTTTCCCCGCCCCTAGCCATCTCCGAACACCGTCCCTTGATTCCATCCCCTACCCACCTCCCAGTACCGCCCATTTTAGACAATACAGAACCAAGTATCATTTTGTGGTGCTAAGTAATTTGTATGGAATTTGGTAATGATATCAAGAAAAGCAGTAAAATGGATCCCATTCAACCAACAATAGATCCCCCTAACAACAATGTACCACCCACAACAAAATCCACCCCCCCCCCCAGCATCAACAGATCTCCGCACAGCCAGCATTAATAGACTCTCTGGCAACCATCAACAATAGACCCCTACCCCAACAGTAGATCTCCTTCAGCAACAACTGACCCTCCAGCAACATAAGACCCACCCTAGCAAAAATAGGTCCCCCACCAGCAACAATAGATCTCCTTCAGCAACAATAGACCCTCCTGCAAAAATAGATCCCCTCCAGCTTGAATAGATCCCCCAGCAGTGAGCATCAATACTCTGCAGCACACCCTAGCACCCCTTGCCATTACATACAGTCAGTCCAGGAGGTGCCGGAACTGCGTTTCCCCGCGTTCCCACTGAAAAAAAGCCCTGCCTGTAGTATGTCTGCAGTCTCTGTCCACCTCCTGTAGTATGTCCGCAGCCTCTGCCCACCTCCTGTATCATGTCTGCAGCCTCTGTCCACCTCCTGTAGTATGTCCGCAGCCTCTGTCCACCTCCTGTATCATGTCCGCAGCCTCTGTCCACCTCCTGTAGTATGTCCGCAGCCTCTGTCCACCTCCTGTAGTATGTCCGCAGCCTCTGTCCACCTCCTGTAGTATGTCTGCAGCCTCTGTTCACCTTCTGTAGTATGTCTGCAGCCTTTGTCCACCTCCTGTATCATGTCCGCAGCCTCTGTCCTCCTGTATCATGTTCGCTGCTTCTGACCATCTCTTGTCTTTTATCATGTCTGCAGTCTCTGAGGGGATCCTAGAAAGGAGTCAAGAGTGGGAGCGCCGTCGGGATGGGGGTTACGGGAAGAGACAGACATGTGTGGACTGTGGAGAGGAGACTATAGAATAGCCACCAAGCTGGAGCCGTCTGACTAAGCCCTGCAAGGTGCACCTGAGAGGAGGTCAGTGACAGTGCCGCCAGGCCAGTCTGGGGGGGTCACTAATGTAAGGGTGGAGTGAATACAACAATGTAGGGCACTGATATAAAGGTTCCCCCCTATATCAGTAACCCCCCTTACCTTAGTGTATTCACTCTGTGGAAGGTGGTCTCTGGTCACCATCCTGCACACTCTGATGTAAGGGGGAACTCTCTGCTGGCTGGGTTGTAGTATCCCGACCTTCATGTAAATTGAGAAATATGTTTTTTGACTTTTGTTTAATTTAAACACATTGCTAATAGCACTGGCTATGTGTTTATAGTTCGAATATTTATATTTTCACTGTTTAGCACTAAAAACAGTAATTTTATGATTTTGTGGCAGTAAAAAAATTGGTGCTGTTTGTAAATTTTGGCGTTCTGCCAGTAAATTTCACTTCGGGGGGTTGGCAACACTGGTCAGCCTTGGTTTTGGGTTATTTTTCTTTGTAATGTTTGCCTTGTTGAATAAAAAGTGAAACTGTGTTTGTTTCATTTTTGATGTGTGATCTAAGACTTATTGCCTCTTGTTCACGAAATTTAGCTTGTCTCATTATACAGAACTTCTGTATTTCATGGAGTGGGTGAGAGGCACATGGAAAGTCTAAGTAAAACAGAACTGAAGCTCAGTGCTCCTAAAAATGTCTTTTTCGAGAGTGAAGCATTATTATACCTCAAAAAAACCTAATCTACTGTATATAGTAAGCAGTATAACCGTTATGTGGCTTGAGTTTAGTTACATTTTGATGGCCCTCAGATGTGGGGTCTTGAAGTGACAAATCATTAGTCGGTCTGAACCCTTTGGGCAGAGAGTTAGCTTCTTTGAGTGTCTTGTGCTTTGGGAGGAAGTGGTGTTGGAGGGCGCCACTGTGCCATTCTTAGTTAAGGAATTTGCCTCTTTGATCCACATCCTGTCAAATCCTCCTGGGTGTTAGTGATCTTCCAAGAAACTCTCTGCCTGCCATATACAGGGATGAACAGCGGCATTATGCCTCCAGGCTTTGATCCCTTTTTGGAGATCTGCAGAGAGCCTAGGGTCTTCCACAAATGTGTGACCTTGCTCTTCAGGCCAAAGGGTCTGCTGTTCAAAGACCATCCTCATGATCAGTGGTGGGCACCTGGACTGGCCTTCACAATAGACTTAGCAGCCCATGCAGGTGCTAAGAGGCCTGAAAATCGAAGGAGGCCCCATTTGAAAGCCGTGAAGCAATTTAAACATTAAAAATTGAAGATAACAAAAATTCAGTACTGTATCATTAAGGAATGCAGAGATTGCTCTTGAAACCTCTGTTAGCTTAGGAGATGATGTTGGGCATCTGCTGTTACCATTAGGGTTCTTTAGCCATGCCTCGGATGGCCTCACTAGACGCATAGTGTTTGTTTCGGGGTGGTCCTGCAAAATTATCAGTGGAGAGATAGCAGCACAACCATACTGATGGCGTTTTGGCTTTAACTTTATGGCTAGTTTCTTCTTTTCTTATGTGCAAATTTAAAATATGGCATACCCCACTTACTCCTGACAAAGGTTCTTTTGCAAAACGTTGGATTTTTCTTCGCTTGGCAACGGTGTAGATAACTTCAAATACTATGGAAAATGCATGTTAATATCCTTGTATCTGAAACTATTGTGTACAAATGCAAATAGACCAGCCAAAATGTAATTTTATGCCTCTTTTTCTATGTGATGTAAATGAAGCAAATATTATGTATTTTAAGATAATCTGTGCTTGGAACATACATTGCCTAAAAAGTCCCATGGGAAATTTGTATGTTTATGTTATTGCTGTGAGCTATGGCATCATGATCACATGCAAACTGGACAAAATAATATGGCATCATGGACAAAATAAGCCTCCAACACCACCTTCAGGCTGCAGTGGGATCTGCGATGGCATCTATTTAATAGTGTAACTGTCAGATATAATTACATTATTGAGGAAATACCAATTATTTATTTTTTTTTTAATGTAAAAGTATATTTTGGTAATATTTTTGTGCATTTGCTAGCCTATAATAAAAAAAAAACAGTTTTTTTTTTTAAATAGTGTACCAAAGAAAGTTTAATATGTTGTTAGAAATACCTGATATTTTCTAATGACACCTTATACCAGACAGATTGTTTACAGATTAGATGGTTGTACCCTGGAACCTGTGCATTTTGGGTCCATTGACAGCTGTCACACAGGGATTTTCCCGACAGCTGGTCAAACCGACCACATGGTCTAACTCTAAGATGACCATTACTCCCTCTATACCTTACTTTAGACCTCCAACACCATATCCTGGCTTATTACCTTTTCTGGTTCAAGATGCAAGTTTTAGTATACATAGACAGTTTGTGTACAAGGTGTATTACACGGTATCATCCTGGATTGTATCACTTGTTGTTCTCCAATTTGCTTCATGATGGAAATCTTATGTTGTTCTGTATTATGCCATTTATGTGATACCATCTTCTGTGCAATTGGTGTTATTTGTATGTTTCAACTAAAACTTTTTTGAAACAAAAACAATATTATTTAGGTATGCAAACTATTTATAGAGTTAACCGACTCATGCTGATGCTGCTAATTTCGGCCTGACTATCTAGGCATGAGGAATGAGGCTTGTTTTCAGAGCCACCTTGAGGCAGATCACAATTGAGCTGAATTTCAACTTTATAGCTAAATATACACACCCAAACCAATGTACAGCATTACCTTTGACCCTGGTTAGATGGGTCTCTAAGATCTATTAATCTGAAGAGATGGACAAGTCAGCCTCCTCACTAAAGAAGGGTGGCCTCCCAGCAGCCATCTTGTCAGAGTGTGTTGGCACTGGTTAGGGAAAGCTGATTTTCAACTTAAACACTTCATAGCAGCACTTCCTCGCCAAATAAGAGAAGCAGAAGCACCTACAGTGGTAGAGCGATTATGTACCATTGAAAAAACAAGTGGGAATATATCTAGGATATATAAATCCTTGACAGAATGGGAAGATCTGGAAATCCCAACATTTATAAAAAATTGGGAGAGGGAATTGGGGAAACGAGGAAGGAATCGAGAAATAGGAAAAATTCTGAAACTGGTACATAGATCATCAGTAAATAATGGGATGGTGGAAATTAATTATAAATGCGTAACCTGGTGGTAAATGAACCCCAGAAATACTAGGGAAATATCAAATAGGAAAAACAATGGAGTGTTGGGGGGGCTGTAAACAAATGGGAACCATGGCCCATATATGGTGGGGTGCCCTAAAATTAGAACGTACTGGAAGGAAATACTGAGTTATATTAAGGAAATTACTAATATAGAGATACCTGAGGAACCATGGACATGTCTATTTCATGGGGTAGATATCCTGACAAAAGAATATAGAAACTCAATGATTGTACATATGAAGAACGCTGCAAAAAGCTTAATACCAAGGAAATGGAAGGAAGTAGAGAGTCCAAAAATTAGAGAGTGGTTTGATAAAATAGAAGAGATATATAACGGAATTTCTAAGACAGAGCTATGAGGATACTAGAGAGGGATTCATTAAGAGATGGGAAAAGTGGAAAAAGTTTAAATTAACAAAGAAATACAGTGAGATTAAGATTACCTAGAGAAGAGGAGAAAGAAGGGTCTGAGAATGGGGTGGAAGGGGGGGGGAGGGTAAGGGTAGATAAAGGTATGGAAACAAAATTTGTTAATATATATCCCTATCGAGTAGGAAAAATTGTTTTTTTTTTACCTTTTTCGTGTATAATACATTTTGATAGAATAAAGAATTAAAAAAAAGGGAACAGTATCTTGACAGTATGGAAAACATAGGGGGACACACTTTGCTATTCAGTGCTATTTTGTACTTTAGGGCCCTTTCACACTGGGGCGGGGGCGGCGGGAAAGCGCCGCTATTGTAAGCGGCGCTTTACCGTCGGTATTCGGCCGCTAGCGGGGCGGTTTTACCCCCCGCTAGCAGCCAAGAAAGGGTTAATAACCACCGCAAAGCGCCTCTGCAGAGGCTTTTTGCCGGCGGTATAACCGCGCTGTCCCATTGATTTCAATGGGCAGGAGCGGTGAAGGAGCGGTATTCACCGCTCCGAAGATGCTGCTAGCAGGACTTTTTTTCCTGTCCTGCTAGCGCACCGCTCCAGTGTGAAAGCCCCGAGGGCTTTCACACTAGGGAGACAGCAGTGGCACTTTCAGGTCGGTTTGCAGGTGCTACTATTAGCGCAATAGCGCCTGCGAACCGCTCCAGTGTGAAAGGGCCCTTACAGTGCTATGCTGGGGACTGCAGTGTGGTGGGCTACATACCCTTGTGTACTCCCACTTCATGTTCACAGTTACATAGACCCAACTGGCCTTCTTTGACTGCTTTTGTTCTGTATCAGCCAGAAGTATGCTACTGGCTTCAAATTAAACCCAAGCATATTAGCTCATCGAGGCATCAAAGACCTTTACTACAAAAGGGTTTAATAACTCAATATTTCAAGTGTGATATACGCTATATTATCAAAAGTATTGGGATGGCTGCCTTTACACGCACATGGACTTTTAAGGCATTCCAGTCTTATGCCCCGTACACGCGGTCGGACTTTGTTCGGACATTCCTAGCATTTTTTCCAAAGGATGTTGGCTCAAACTTGTCTTGCATACACACGGTCACACAAAGTTGTCGGAAAATCCGATCGTTCTAAACGCGGTGACGTAAAACACGTACGTCGGGACTATAAACGGGGGAGTGGCCAATAGCTTTCATCTCTTTATTAATTCTGAGGATGCGTGGCACTTTGTCCGTCTGATCTGTGTACACACGATCGGAATTTCCGACAACGGATTTTGTTGTCGGAAAATTTTATAGCCTGCTCTCAAACTTTGTGTGTCGGAAAATCCGATGGAAAATGTGTGATGGAGCCTACACACGGTCGGAATTTCCGACAACAAGGTCCTATCACACATTTTCCGTCGGAAAATCCAATCGTGGGGCATTAGTCTGTAGGGTTCAATATTGAGTTGGCCCACCCTTTGCAGCTTTAACAGCTTCAACTCTTCTGGGAAAGCTGTCCACAAGGTTTAGGAGTGTGTCAATGGGAATGTTTGACTATTCTTCCAGAAGCACATTTGTGAGGTAAAGCACTGATGTGGACAAGAAGGCCTGGCTTGCAGTCTCCACTCCCTGTAATTAATCCCAAAGGTGTTCTATTGGGTTGAGGCCCAGTCAAGTTCGTCGGCCCCAAACTGACTCATCCATATCTTTATGGACCTTGCTTTATGCACTGGTCCAAATCATTTGGTGGAGGGGGGATTATGGTGTGGGGTTGTTTTTTGGGGGTTGATCTTGGCCAGCAAAGGTAAAGGTATTAAGGCATCAGCATACCAAGACAATTTGGACAATTTCATGCTCCCAACTTTGTGGGAACAGTTTGGGGATGGCCCTTTCCTGTTCCAACATGACTGTGCACCAGTGCACAAATCAAGGTCCATAAAGACATGGATTAGCGAGTTTGGGGTGGATAAACTTGCCTGGCCTGCAAAGAGTCCTGACCTCAACCCAACAGAACACCTTTGAGATGAATTAGAGCAGAGACTGCGAGCCAAGCCTTCTCGTCCACATAAGTGCCTGACCTCACAAATGTGCTTCTAGAAGAATGGTCAAACATTCCCATAGACACACTCCTAAACCTTCTGGACAGCCTTCCCCAAAGAGCTTAAGCTGTTATAGCTGCAAAGGGTGAGCCAACTCAATATTAAACCCTACGGACTAAGACTGGGATGCCATTAATGATCATAAGGGCAGGTGTCCCAATTCTTTTGGTAATATAGTGTATGTATGCCTAGCTAACACTTTCAGTAAAAAAAATTTGCTGAACACTGTGCTTCCAAAACTCCTAAACTCAAAATAACTTCATCAATTTTAGAAGCCAAAAGGTAAAATAACAGATCAGAGGCAGTTGGCAATATGCAGGATTATTAAAGAGAAGATATAACTTGAAAGTTTAGTAATTTTAATATGTTTAATATAAGTTCATTGTATTTTACAGCAAGCTGATGATTTGCATATTATACTATTTTTGTATCAAAAGAAAACTGTACTGAGATAATATGGAGGCTGGCATTACTAAAAATTTGCGTGTGTATATATATATATATATATATATATATATATATATATATATATATATATATATATATATATATATATAATATATAATAATATATATTTCCCTGTTTGATTGGAGTTCTCTTTAATACCCTCTAAAAAAAAATAATTGACCTGGAACAAGCATGTATTCCTTTTAACTAATCATCATACTATTCCGGCCTAGTGACTACATATTGAAACCAGAAGCAGACAGGCTACTAGTCTTTTTAGAAAGAGGTGCATGAAGGTGCCCTGTGTTTCCTTTATTACAGGTATCCTTTAGGACAATATACTCCCTTTAACACTTGTCACACTAGGACTGTGGCACAACCCCCCCGGTTTCTCCGAGTCCCAGGCTCTACGTTTCAGAGGAAATGGTCGGTTAAGATCTTCATTTTGTATGAGGCCTCCTGAACTATCCTGACTGTGGGGTCTTCTCGTGGGCAATCTGGCTCTGTCGCACTGACCAGCTGATGCAGGGTGCCTTGGCAAGCCTATATTTAACGGCACTGCCCAGCGTGAGAACCTGTAGCTGTTAGACTTAACTATCCTTGACTTTATGCGACTTAGGGCAGATTCTGAAAAAGTACTGTAGGTCCGAGGTAGAAGTTGCTTATCCATTGTGGAGGTGGGAGTTTCCTTATGCAGCAGCTTGGTAGATTTTTGCTTTATTTGCCAAAGTTTGAGTCTCTGCTCCAAGGTGCTCACTTCTTGTAGGACCTGGGTGACTTTGTCCATCTTATCCAAGAGGTCAGAGATTGCTCTGGGAAGATGTTCCACTGCCAGGGCAGGTGAAAGAACAGGTCGAGGACTACTTGGAGGGTCTTGTTCTTCCACAGAGGGTGGTCGATGGACCGGTTCAGTCTTAGCTGGAATATGGGAGGAGGCTGGAGACGATTTGGTAGCATAAGATCCTAGGCCTTCAAATTTTACACTATGGCGATACTAAATGGGAATTAGAAATATACAAAATTAAAATAGGAGCTGTGATGAAACACAGTAAAAATAAAAGTTTATATTCACAAAATAAAAGTATGGGGAAGACGACAAAATATGTATTAAAATGCTGCAGGCTGGGAGTCACTGTAGGGATAATGAGGGTTCGGGGGGGGGGTCTAGGGGACTCTTCCGTAGACATGGTGGCCTTGTATAGGATGAGGTTTCTGGAAGGGACTGTAGCTTATCATGGGGCATTGTGGGTTGACTGGAGGGTACTGAGTGCTAGGAGGTACTGTTGGACACTGTTAGAGGATGGAGAGACTACGGGAGGCTGTGAGCACTGTGAGAGGTTGGGGGGCAATGTGTAGGCTGAAGGCTTTCAGGGGGCCTGGGGGCCACACTGTGGGCAGATATGGGAGGTTGGGAGCACATTGGGAAATGGAAGGCACTGTGGTAGATTAGGGGATCTGGGAGAAGAAAGGCTAGCAGCTGACCCCAGGCCGGTGGTTGAGAAACTACCTTTTCCTGGTGTCTTGTACTGAAAAATGACCAGCATAAGCATACCTTTACCCTAAATTGTTCCTATTTAGTAGGTGTGTAGTATAAGAGATGGCAAGATTTCAGTGGCATTACTGTGGTTATAAAAAAAATTCTAAGCCACCCTTAACAATAGAGTTAAATTTTAACCAGCTATCGTCATGGTAAAGACAAAGGGGACAGCATTCTGAGGCTTCCCCTGTGGTTCTGCATCATTGATGTGTCATGTGATATAAAGCTTAAAACTTAGCCTGCTAATGCTTCCCCACACCCTTGGTCACTTGACTAGAGGAAATCTTAGTAAGGGCTTTTTAAGTCATTCATCATTTTTTAAGCAATTGTGTAATTCCTCACCTCTTTCACTTTGTTGACTCCCAGCCACAGTTTAAACCTTTTCACAAAGAAGTCAATCATCTCATAATCTTGAGGTTCCAGAGCCAAGCGATAACATTCGTCTCGGGTACGACGATAGCTAGTCTGTACTGAGCCACACAGAAGCCCCCTGCACACCAGCAAGACACTCAGCCCCAACCATCCAAGACAAGGGACACATTTTAGCATGGGCCAGAAGATCCGACCATTCCACAGGAAGTCCGAAAATTTGTTACAGGAGATACTGAGTGCTGGTAATAATACACCGGCCACCTGAAAAGAGATTATGCAATGTTTTTAAAGTATTTGTGCAATAATTGATGCATATATTATATGGGTGCCAAATACAAAGCAAAACAATAACTGGCATTCAACCTGACTCATACATCTATAGTTCCTTTGAACAGAAAATCTCTGGATGACTGATACCTGGAACACAAGAAGCTTGAACCCAACATTGGAGGCTGTATCTACTCAACTCCCGAAAGCATTGCTTTATCTGGAGTAGGCAAGTCACTGTGCATAATGAAGCAGAGGTCTCATTTGGCGTGGAAATCTGAAAGATGGACAATAGTAACCCAGCTGGATGGCAGTCTTTTTAAAAAAGTTTCCCTTTAAAATGACCACAGTCTTCAGATTATATAATATGGAAAAAACAGGTAACATTCTGGGTTCCATAGGGGCAAGTTGGCCCAGACCTCTGTTACTTAACCACTTCAGCCCCGGACTATTTGGCTGCCTAAAGACCAGAGGACTTTTTCCAATTTGGCACTGCATCACTTTAACTGCTAATTGCGCGGTCAAGCAATGCTGTACCCAAACAAAATTTGCGTCCTTTTCTTCCCACAAATAGAGCTTTCTTTTGATGGTATTTGATCACCTCTGCGGTTTTTATTTTTTGCGCTATAAACGGAAAAAGACCGAAAATTTTGAAAAAAAATGATATTTTTTACTTTTTGTTATAAAAAAAATCCAATAAACTCAATTTTAGTCATACATTTAGGCCAAAATGTATTCGGCCACATGTCTTTGGTAAAAAAAATGTCAATAAGTGTATATTTATTGGTTTGCGCAAAAGTTATAGCGTCTACAAGCTAGGGTACATTTTCTGGAATTTACACAGCTTTTAGTTTATGACTGCCTATGTCATTTCTTGAGGTGCTAAAATGGCAGGGCAGTACAAAAACCCCCCAAATGACCCCATTTTGGAAAGTAGACACCCCAAGGAAATTGCTGAGAGGCATGTTGAGCCCATTGAATATTAATTTTTTTTGTCCCAAGTAATTGAATAATGACAAAAAAAAAAAAAATTACAAAAAGTTGTCACTAAATGATATATTGCTCACACAGGCCATAGGCATATGTGGAATTGCACCCCAAAATACATTCAGCTGCTTCTCCTGAGTACAGGGATACCACATGTGTGGGACTTTTTGGGAGCCTAGTCGCGTACGGGGCCCCGAAAACCAATCACCGCCTTCAAGATTTCTAAGGGCGTAAATTTTCGATTTCACTCCTCACTACCTATCACAGTTTTGAAGACCATAAAATGCCCAGATGGCATAAAACCCCCCAAATGACCCCATTTTGGAAAGTAGACACCCCAAGCTATTTGCTGAGAGGCATGTTGAGTCCATGGAATATTTTATATTTTGACACAAGTTGCGGGAAAGTGACACATTTTTTTTTTTTTGCACAAAGTTGTCACTAAATGATATATTGCTCACACAGGCCATGGGCATATGTGGAATTGCGCCCCAAAATACATTTAGCTGCTTCTCCTGAGTAGGGGGATACCACATGTGTGGGACTTTTTGGGAGCCTAGCTGCGTACGGGGCCCCGAAAACCAATCACCGCCTTCAGGATTTCTAAGGGTGTAAATTTTTGATTTCACTCTTCACTGCCTATCACAATTTCAGAGGCCATGGAATGCCCAGGTGGCACAAACCCCCCCCCCCCAAATGACCCCATTTTGGAAAGTAGACCCAAGCTATTTGCTGAGAGGCATGGTGAGTATTTTTAAGCTCTCATTTGTTTTTGAAAATGACAAGAAAAAACTTTTTTTTCAATTTTCAAAACTTTGTGACAAAAAGTGAGGTCTGCAAAATACTCACTAAAATACTCGGCTATGCTCCCAAAAAGTCTCACACATGTGGTATCCCCGTACTCAGGAGAAGCAACAGAATGTATTTTGGGGTGTAATTTCACATATTCCCATGGCATGTTTGAGCAATATATCATTTAGTGACAACTTTGTGCAAAAAAAAAAAAAAAATTTGTCTCTTTCCCGCAACTTGTGTCACAATATAAAATATTCCATGGACTCGACATGACTCTCAGCAAATAGCTTGGGGTGTCTACTTTCCAAAATGGGGTCATTTGTGGGGTTTTGAACTGTCCTGGCATTTTATGCACAACATTTAGAAGCTTATGTCACACATCACCCATTCTTCTAACCACTTGAAGACAAAGCCCTTTCTGACACTTTTTGTTTACATAAAAAAATTATTTTTTTTTGCAAGAAAATGACTTTGAACCCCCAAACATTATATATTTTTTTTAAAGCAAATGCCCTACAGATTAAAATGGTGGGTTTTTCATTTTTTTTTTTTTACACAGTATTTGCGCAGCGGTTTTTCAAACGCATTTTTGGGGGAAAAAACACACTTTTTCAAATTTTAATGCACTAAAACACACTATATTGCCCAAATGTTTGATGAAATAAAAAAGATGATCTTAGGCCGAGTACATGGATACCAAACATGACATGCTTTAAAATTGCGCACAAACGTGCAGTGGCGATAAACTAATTACATTTTTAAAAACCTTTAAAAGCCTTTACAGGTTACCACTTTAGATTTACAGAGGAAGTCTACTGCTAAAATTACTGCCATCGATCTGACGTTCGCGATGACACCTCACATGCATGGTGCAATTGCTGTTTACATTTGATGCCAGACCAACACTTGCGTTCGCCTTTGCGAACGCAATGTTCCTTTCATTATTTTTTTTAATCATTTTTATTGTTATCTCAGGGAATGTAAATATCCCCTATGATAGCAATAGGTAGTGACAGGTACTCTTTTTTGAAAAAATTGGGGTCTATTAGACCCTAGATCTCTCCTCTGCCCTTAAAGCATCTGACCACACCAAGATCGGTGTGATAAAATGCTTTCCCAATTTCCCAATGGCGCTGTTTACATCCGGCGAAATCTAAGTCATGAAATGCTCGTAGCTTCCAGTTTCTTAGGCCATAGAGATGTTTGGAGCCACTCTGGTCTCTGATCAGCTCTATGGTCAGCTGGCTGAATCACCGGCTGCATTCTCAGGTTCCCTGTTGAGACAGGAGAGCCAGAGAAAAACACGGAAGACGGTAGGGGCATTCCCTCCCACTGCTTGTAAAAGCAGTCTAGAGGCTAATTAGCCGCTAGGATTGCTTTTACATGAAAGCCGACCGCTGGCTGAAAAGAATGATACCAAGATGATACCTAAACCTGCAGGCATCATTCTGGTATAACCACTCAAAGTCGTGAATGGCGTACCTGAAGACAAAAAAATGGTTAACAATAAAACACAGTAAACGGTAAAGTATAAAAAAAATTGCATACCTGAAAAGCAAACATGATAAAACATAATAACAATAAAACATTGCAGAATAGAATACAGTAAAAAAGAGCAGAACAATAGAGAGAGAATAGAGAGAGAGAGAACAATAAAACGACAACTATTTTTTTTTATTTTATATATTTTTTTTTTTTTTTTTTTTTTACACTTTTTTTTGTAACTAACTTTTATAACTGTAATCGGTTCCAGGTTCGGGTCTCTCAAAATGCGATGGCATCTTGGGAGACCCTGTGAAAGTGTGCCTAGCCACTTGACATCCGGAGGACGTCATATGACGTCCTCGACTTTCGGGGCTTATATCTGAATGATGTCTGAGGCTACAGACATCATTCAGATACCGGCATTTTCAGCCGGCGATTCCGTACACCATAAGAACGATCATAGCGGCTGTTCCGCCGCTTGATCGTTCTTACGGGCGGCGGGAGGGGACGTCCCCCCCCTCCCGCCGCCCTCCGGTGCTACTACCGACTCACCTCAGCGATCGGTGAGTCGGATAGCGGATCCGCCGGCGCCGGATGTTCACCATAGAGATTTCCGGCGGACCAGATGGTCGCCGGAGTCCCTATGATCGTTCGGAGGCCGGGCGCGATGTTATGACGTCACGCCCGGCCTCTGCATTCAAAAAAACGGCGCCGCTTCAGCTGTGAAGCGGCGATCGTTTTATTTTTTTTTTGATTTTAGGCTTCCCAGCCTAGAGGTGAGATGTGGGGTCTTATTGACCCCATATCTCACTGTAAAGAGGACTGATCGTCTCATATTCCTATTACAAGGGATGTTTACATTCCTTGTAATAGGAATAAAAGTGATCAAAAAAAAAAAAATTTTTTTAAAGTGTAAAAATAAAAATTTTTAAGTAAAATTAACAATAAAAAAAAAAAAAAAAAATTTTTAAAGCGCCCCTGTCCCCGTGAGCTCGCACGCAGAAGCGAACGCATACGTAAGTCCCGCCCACATATGAAAACGGTGTTCAAACCACACATGTGAGGTATCGCCGCGAACGTTAGAGCGAGAGCAATAATTTTGGCCCTAGACCTCCTCTGTAACTCAAAACATGTAACCAGTAAAAAATGTTAAAGCGTCGCCTATGGGGATTTTTAAGTACCAAAGTTTGGCGCCATTCCACGAGCGTGTGCAATTTTGAAGCGTGACATGTTAGGTATCTATTTACTCGGCGTAACTTCATCTTTCACACAATGCAAAAAAATTTGGCTAACTTTGCGGTTTTGTTTTTTTTTAAAGCATGAAACTGTTTTTTTTTAAAAAAAAACGCGTTTGAAAAATTGCTGCGCAAATACCGTGCAAGATAAAAAGTTGCAATGACCGCCATTGTATTCTCTAGGGTCTCTGCTAAAAAAACATATATAATGTTTGGGGGTTCTATCTAATTTTATAGCAAAGAAATGATGATTTTTGACATGTAGGAGCGAAGTGTCAGAAATGGCCTGGATGTGAAGTGGCTAGTCTGTGCAATGCTGTACCCTATGCTAATACTCAACTAGTGAATGGTAGCGTTCAAAACATTCACCAATGCAAAGACCAGGATTGTCAGGACAGGAGGGACAATAATAGCGGGTGTCACGCCTATATCCGTGCTTGCTGCAGACACAACATCTTTTTTGGGCGGGTTCCTTGGGTAGGGGTACTCTGGAGGACATAAAGAAAAGTTATGCGTTTAGTGTTTTGTAAGTGACAGTGATCGATCGATACTGCACTTGGGTGGGCTGGGCTGGGCCGGGCGGAGGGGCAAAACGCAGGTACTAGCAGGTATCTGGGCTGATCCCGCTAACACTGCATTTTTGGGAACCCTAAACTGCTGGGGACGATAGTATAGATCTGATTGGATCAGATATTGATCCGTTCAGATACTATACCACTAAGGGAGGCGTATGCTGCGTGCGTGGGTGTTAGCGGTACTGGCGCTAACCTGACGCTGCCTGGGGCTGGTGCTTGCCAGTTCACCAAAACGCTACCAAAAAAACTGTTAGCGATCGCAGGGATCAGGCCTGACTCTGCGAACGCTGCAGTTATGCGTTTAGTGTTTTGTAAGTGACAGTGATCGATCGATACTGCACTTGGGTGGGCTGGGCTGGGCCGGGCGGAGGGGCAAAACGCAGGTGCTAGCAGGTATCTGGGCTGATTCCGCTAACACTGCGTTTTTGGGAACCCTAAACTGCTGGGGATGCTAGTATAGATCTGATCGGATCAGATATTGATCCGATCAGATACTACACCACTAAGGGAGGTGTATGCTGCGTGCGTGGGTGTTAGCGGTACTGGCGCTAACCTGACGCTGCCTGGGGCGACGCATATCACCGCCGGGCGATCAGGGGGCTAAACCTTTATTCGGTAATAAACAGCGGGTGCCCTGACACTATAAAAAATAAACGAACTAACCAGCGTCACCCGTAACGGTTATACGGTGATCAGTGGTGAAAGGGTTAACTAGGGGGCAATCAAGGGGTTAAAACATTTATTAGGTAGTATATGGGGGTCCCTGTCGCTATAAAACACTGACGGCGAACCTAAATATTTACTTCCCTAACTAGCGTCACCAGTGACACTAATACAGCGATCAGAAAAATGATCGCTTAGCGACACTGGTGACGGGGGGGTGATCAAGGGGTTAAAACTTTATTAGGGGGGGTTAGGGGGGTATCCTAGACCTAAAGGGGGCTAACCCTAACTGCCCTACCACACTAACTGTCACAAACTGACACCATGCAGTAATCAGAAAAAAAAAACTGCTTGGTGTCAGTGTGACGGGGGGGGGGGGGAGGGGTGATCGGGGGGTGAGGCAGGGGAAGTTTCTCATTGGCTGGGAGCGATCGCGAGGGTGGGGCCACGAATGGATGGCCTCCCCCTCATCTCTGATCGCTGCCAGACCAAAGACCAAAGACGACCGCCTCGGGCAACGGGGGGGGTCTGATCGGACCGCCCCGCCCGTGGGAAGGCAATCACGTACCAGAGGAGGCTGGAAGTGGCAGCAGAGGAGGACATCACCCCTGAGGCTCATACGGTTCCATATACCATCTTTGGATCTTTTTCCATCTTCCACCGAAGTTCAGCAGCCGTTGATGACCAAAGCTTGTTTGACCCAATGAAACGTAGGTTTCATTGGGTCCAAAGGTTCGGGTAAGCCTTCTTAATGTTGGTGGGGGTGTACCTTCGAATCATCCTTTTCTTTGTTTATGGATACATGCAATATGAAGTCACATACATATTGAGGACTACCATCACTTTGCCAGACACATTCCTTGAGGACTATTAGGACTTTTCCATCTTTTTATATACTTTTTATGTCCTCTTTTGTGAAATGTGCATTTGAGGAATCTATCGTTCTTCATATTATACAACACATGGTTGTTTTATATTAGCGCTACACTATTTTTTGTTTTTTGGCATATACCTAGTACTATGAGTGATCCAGTGGGTGATAGGAAACCAGAAATATGGTGTAGGTACCCTTGGCTGGAAAACTGCACAGGGCCCACAATAATGTAGTTTTCATCTACCATTATAGCCATCACTGACATCCTTCATGTAGGTTAGTTCTTACTCCAGAGAGTTTCAGTAATCAATTTTTACCTACCAACTTCATGCAATGAGTCAGCACCAGGAGAAGGGCAGCAATAAAAAGGACCAAACCAGGTAATTCCTTCCATAATGATTGGAATGTTTTGACAAACACCGCCCAGCGCCGCACAAACCGAAACTGTTGTGTAACCTTCGAAAAGACAAAACCGCATTAAAGAGAAGAAAAGCTGCCCAAATCGTGTTATATATAGTCCCAATTTGCTCTTCACAGGATTGGGTTATAGATATTTAAAATAAAAATTCTCTCACCTTCAACATGATCAGTAATAGCAAAGTGGCAGACAGGGCAGCCTGTGTTCGTGATAGCAATGCTACATCATACAGGCTGATAAACACCCCGGGTTTTGCTTGATATTGCTCCATCCGATGCTTTGTTAGCCAAACCCGGCCAATGTGAACAAGGCCTGTAGCTGCAGATGCCAGCCCAAGAAGAAGCCGTGTCCAGTGGGTAGAGTAAGATGAACCTGAAGAACAGAATCTAACCAAGGCAGCCAGTTCTGGATACATGAAAAGAAGAGCAGCAAGCAAGAGAGAGAACTGTGGAAGACAGGAAGATAATGGTAAACCACCTGTGGTTCCTTCTGTGTCTTTATGGACAATGGATCACCCATCCTTATTCTGCAGGACCTCTTTGAAGTAGTTAATACTGTGGATCGTGGCATGGTAATACAGAGACTGAACGCATACTGTAGTCTGGCACGTTTAGCCCTTTGCCATTTTTCTATGGTGTTCTATAAGATTTAGTAGCATCACTGCTGGATTGGGCTGTCTCTTTGCTGGATTAGAATGTTTCTTTGCTGAATATATGGGGATGTTTCTTTGCTAGATTGGGATGTCTCTTTGCTGAATATATGGGGATGTCTCTTTGCTAGACTGGGATGTCTCTTTGCTGAATAAATGGGGACGTCTCTTTGCTGGATTGGGATGTCTCTTTGCTGCATATATGGGGATGTCTCTTTGCTGTTTAAAGGGGGATGTCACTTTGCTAAATATATGGGGATGTCTTTTTGCTAAATATTTGGGGCTGATGACTTGGAATTTAGTTTTCATTTTCATATATTAAGTTGTAAGTGTGTTAAAATAAAAGTGGGTGCACTGAAGGACTCGGTAGGATGGGCAGTGCATGGGCCCCAACATTTCTTATGGCTGCCTTGACCATCACCAATCTTAACAACCTACACCCCATGTCCTTGCTCCCCTTTTTAACCAAAATCCTTGAACGTCTGGTCTACAACTGACTGAGCGACCACCTTGCAGAGAATAGCATTCTTGATCCCCTTCAGTCTGGATTTCGTCCTCAACACTCCACAGAAACTGCTCTCCTAAAACTAACAAACGATCTACTAACGGCCAAAACCAATGGACACTATTCTGTATTCCTACTCCTGGACCTTTCTGCTGCCTTTGATACGGTTGACCACCCCCTCCTCCACAAACAACTCCACGCCTTTGGTCTCTGTGACTCTACTCTTCGCTGGTTCTCTTCCTACATATCCAACCGCACCTTTAGCGTTACTTACAATTCTACTTCCTCCTCTCCTCTTCCTTACTCTGTTGGGGGTCCCCCAAGGTTCTGTTCTTGGACCTCTCCTATTTTCAACACCACCTCCCTGGGTCAGCTGATAGCCTCCCATGGCTTCCAATACCATCTCTACGCTGACGACACCCAAATCTATTTCTCTACCCATCAGCTCACTCTGTCCGTCTCCTCACGTATCACTAATTTACTAACAGATATTTTAGTCTGGATGTCATGCCACTTCCTCAAACTCAATCTATCCAAAACCGAACTTATAATTTTTTCTCCCCCACGTTCCCCCTCCCTTGATCTCTCTGTCAAAATCGATGGCACAACTATAAGCCCATTCCCGCATGCCAAGGTCTTAGGTGTAGTCCTGGACTCTGAACTCTCCTTTAAGCCCCACGTCCAATCACTGTCCAAATCTTGCCGCCCCAACCTCCGCAACATCTCCAAAATATGCCCCTTTCTAACCAATGACAAAACAAAACAAAGCTCTTAATTCACTCCCTGGTCATCTCTCGCCTCGACTACTGCAACTCCCTTCTCACTGGCTTACCTCTACATAGTCTATTCTCCCTTCAATCCATCAAGAATGCTGCTGCCAAACTCGTCCACCTTACCAATCGCTCTGTCTGCCACTCCTCTCTGTCAATCCCTCCACTGGCTTCCGCTCACCCAACAAATTAAATTCACAATACTGACAACTACTTACAAAGCCATCCACAACTCTGCCATCAGCTACATCACTAGCCTAGTCTCAAAATATCAAGATAATCATTCTCTTTGTTCCTCTCAAGACCTCTTGCTCTCTAGCTCCCTTGTCACCTCCTCCCATGCTCGCCTCCAGGACTTTTCCAGAGCCTCTCCAATCCTATGAAATGCCTTATACTAATCTGTGCAATTATCTCCAACTCTATTAGCTTTTAGACAATCCCTGAAAACCCTCCTCTTCAGAGAAGCCTATCCTACCCACACCTAACAACTGTATGTTTATTTTCTCCATCAGCTCATCTCCCACAGTTATTACCTTTTGTATCACCTGACCCTCCCTCCTAGATTGTAAGCTCTAATGAGCACGGCACGCTGATTCCTCCTGTATTGAATTGTATTGTAACTGTACTGTCTGCCCTCATTTTGTAAAGCGCTGGGCAAACTGTTGGCATTATATAAATCCTGTATAATAATCATAATAATAATAATCACCACTTCCGTTTGCATTTTACATGCTACTTCTTGATAAAATAGTCCAGCACCAATGGCTTTGCAGTCTTAGTGTACATTTGCAGTTGCCTGCCCCCCCCCCCACCCCCACCCCCACCCCCTTAAGATGCAAAGGCAGCCAGACACGGTTTTACACATGCCATGGCTACGATGCCTTGTTTCTGCAGTGAAAATAATCCCTGCTGTTGTGTTTGGTGGCCAGTACTACTGCCGAACACAACCCACACCAACCAGTCAGTGCCACAACCACAAGCCAAATACTTAACCCCCCGCCAAAAAAAAGACAAAAAACAAAACAGGCATTTAGGAGGCAGCAGTAGGAGGAAGCCATGCTTATGCCTATGCAGTGAAAAGCAATGCACCACAGATTGCCTTTCACAGACCAATACAGGTGTAAACGGGCCCTAAGAGAGTCTACCTTTCATATATAATCCTTAAAAAAAAAATTGGACTGGGATCAGGTTTATATGGACAATTTCTTTCAGGCACATTTAATTCACAAGGTACAATTTGTTACATAGCAGTTCAAAGATCATACTCACTGCTAGTGCCAAAGGCAAGTTCAGACCATGTCCTGGTGTCTCAAGGTGGAATGGAAGGATGGAGAGCCTAACAGCTCTGTCTGCATAGGGTGACAGGTCCACATGAACAATGGTAGAGATATAAAGACCAACATCTTTGTGATACTGTGTGATCTCCACTTGAAGAATGCTGGAAAATAGACATTAATGTGTTGCTCTTATGTACAGTGTTGTTATTTAAAGTTAAAATATATCTCTAGGCAAAATCTTTTTTTTTTTTGTATAATCCATCCTTAAAATTTCTGTTATACAGTCGTGCTCAAAAGTTTGCAAACCCTGGCAGAAATTGTGATATTTTAGCATTAATATTGAAAATATGACTGATCATGCCAAAAAACTGTCTTTTATTTAAGGATAGCAATCACATAAAGCCATTTATTATCACATAGTTTTTTGGATCCTTTACAAATCATAATGATAACAGAAATCACCCAAATGGCCCAGGTTTACATACCCTGGAATGTTTGGCCTTGGTACATACACAAAAGGTAGCACACACAGGTTAAAATGGCAATTAAAGGTTAATTTCCCACATATGTGGCTTTTTAAATCACTGTGTCTGTGTATAAATAGTCATGAGTTTGTTAGCTCTCACATGGATACACTAAGCAAGCTAGACACTGAGCCATGGAGGAGGTAGAAAAGAACAGTCAAAAGACCTGCGTAACAAGGTAATTAAACTTTACAAAGATGGAAAACGATATAAAAAGATATCCAAAGCCTTGAATATGCCAGTCAGTACTGTTTAATCACTTATTAAGAAATGGAAAATTAGGGGCTCTTTTGATACCAAGCCAAGGTCAGGTAGACCAAGAAAGATTGCAGCCACAACTGGCGGAAGAATTGCTCAGGATACAAAGAAAAACCCACAGGTAACCTCAGGAGAAATACAGGCTGCTCTCCAAAAAGACGGTGTGGTTGTTTTTAAGGAGCACAATTTAACGATACTTGAACAAAAAAGAGCTGAAATAGATATAGATTTGGGTGTCGTCAGCGTAGAGATGGTATTGGAAGCCATGAGAGGATATCAGCTGACCCAGGGAGGTGGTGTAGATTGAAAATAGGAGAGGTCCAAGAACAGAACCTTGGGGGACCCCAACAGAGAAAGGAAAAGGAGAGGAGGAAGTAGAATTGTAAGTAATGCTAAAGGTGCGGTTGGATAAGTAAGAAGAGAACCAGCGAAGAGTAGTCACGGAGACCAAAGGCTGAAATCTTTCTTGATCTACCTGACCTTGGCTTGGTATCAAGAGATCCCCAAATTTTCCACTTCTTATTAAATGATTGAACAGTACTGACTGGCATATTGGATATCTTTTTATATCCTTTTCCATCTTTGTAACGTTTCATTACCTTGTTACGCAGGTCTTTTGACTGTTCTTTTCTACCTCCTTATGGCTCAGCGTCTAGCCTGCTTAGTGCATCCATGTGAGAGCTAACAAACTCATTGACTATTTATACACAGACACTAATTGTGATTTAAAAAGCCACAAATGTGGCAGATGAACCTTTAATTGCCATTTTAACCTGTGTGCGCCACCTTCTGTATCTGTACCAAGGCCAAATATTCCAGGGTGTGTAAACTTTTTATCAAGGCCATTTGGGTGATTTCTCTTATCATTATGATTTACAAAGGATCCAGAAAACTATGTGATAGTAAATGGCTTCATGTGATTGCTATCCTTAAATAAAAGACATTTTTTTCAATATTAATGCCCAAAATTCACAATTTCTGCCAGGCTTTGCAAACTTTTGAGCACAACTGTAGCTGTTTGTGTGACCATTGGTTAGATTCAGCACTCTAATTGTACTATTGTCACCTGGAAAGAGACTGAGAGGAAATCCAAAATGTTAGCGTTGTCCCTAGAACAAAGGGAAATCATCCAATGGGGACACCTGTTCCAAAATCAACTGTCTAAAAGGGAAAATGCCTCTTTATTTACTCTTACTTCCTGTTGCGCTTCTAGGGAAAAAAAGTATAGGGAAATGTCCTTAATGGTACAGACAGCAAAAAATGGGCGAGGTTTTAACTCTTATCTACTTTTTCCAAAAAAAATAATTTTTTTAAGCTATTCATGCACTTTACAGTCTACTTATAAGTAATATTCACATTTTGGGTGAATGCTAGCAGGTTAAATCGCTTAATTGTTATACAGCTATGCTGTATCAGCATCACTGTCCATTTCCGGTAAACAGAGCACAGTGGACCCCTATCAAAGTCACAGAAGAGCTCCACAGATTACACTAGCATACCAACTCTCCCAGTGTAATTTGCTTTCTCGTTGACCTCTTTTCTACTAATAACCACTGTCACTGGAACTGCAAGTGAGTGAAAAGCCAAAATTTAGTAAAGGTTCTCATTTATTCAGATTAGGGTATAGCTATTAGTATGTAGTCACATTCAACTGGATTTTTTTTTGTAATGTTGAAGACATTTGTAGATTATCCAAGCCACTTCTTTGGTTCTAATTAGTATCAAGAAGATACTCCAGCATAACCCCAGGTAGGACGGACACCTTAATCCAATCACAATGAAAAGCAGAAGAGAGGTGGGCTTTGGTATGTTCAGATTAATATCCAAACCCATGGGTGCAAGCCCCCTGGGTAGCTGTCACTTGAACGGGCCAATCATCTACAGCTGGGGCATTCCCCACCATATACAAGGGGCATGTACATGTGCGGCTGCAGGGTGGGGAATGCCCCAGCTATGGATGACTGATCTGCACAAGCGACGGTTTCCTGGGGCCCCACATGTGGTTTAGATCCTATTGTGAAAGTTGTGGAACCACCTTGTTCTAATTACATAATCCCATCCTTGGTGTAAGGAAGGCTTCATAGGTGTCCATCCTTCGACTGTCTAAAAGAGAATTTCACTCACAAAAATTTCTTCTCACTTTCTGTTTCGTCTATAGTAAAGGAAGTAAAGACACATCTTCCCAGTGGATAAAATAAAAAACTGACCATGATTTTAACTATTTCCCACTTTTTTCAAAACAAAAAAAAAAGACTTTTGCCACTAGATACACTTATTTCATGCTCTTCTTCCCTTAACTCTTTTTTTTTGCTTTTGCTTTACTATTAATATGTAAACATTGTACATTTGTGCTTGTAAGTTTTTGTAGCACTGCATTAATCAAACACTTTGCAGTAGAAATATCATTTAGTGCCTTATAAAATGAACAAATGGCAGAAAAAATATAAGCTGTCTACTGGTTTAGTTCCCAGGTGGAAGACTGATTTTTGGCTATCACAGTGTTAAAGCTGAACTTCAGGAATTCGATACATTTACCCCTGCCATAATCCGCCTAACCCACACACACACCTCTCTTCTATTCAAAGCTCCAGGCTGTAGACAAGCTGTGGGTGGTTCCTCAGCGTCATCACATACAGTGAAGGGCTTTTAAACCTGACCTGCACTGTATGTGGAAGAGGCGAACATGCAACCGCAACTGAGAGCACCTTATAGAGGACATAGTGCTGGACCTGTCATACGGATATAGAAAGCCTTCCAGAGTCAGGAATAAGGTAAGTACTACTCCTTATACTTACGCTTCGCCCTTGGAATAAACAAACATTTAACCCCTTAAGTGCGGTTGCAGTAGGGATTTTATCTAATCCCCATAGTTCAGCTTTATTGGAAAACTGTTTCTCTTTTAACATGCTGCCTGTGTCTAAGTTACATTGGTTTAACTAATTGGAACACTTCCCCCACCATTTGGGTTTCCATGGACCAAAAGGTGGGTAACACTGGGACAAACGGAGCACAGCTGTCATTTTGGTAGCCTGTGCCGAGACAGCCACTGTACATGCGGATCTACATACATCATCCATCTCAGCTAAGGGATAGAGGGGGGACACACTTCAACTTTTTTGCCTTGTATGCTAGAGGACCCATCCCAACACTGTTTTCAATTCTAAAGGTCTTTGAGAACGGTTGTCTCCAACCACTAGACTGTGGCCCACAGAAGGAGCCACAACCTCCCTTCTCCTGGGCCTCCAGCCAGCTGCAAAGCCCTCAGCCTCCACAGTGCCTGCCAGTCTGCTGCAGAGCCTCCAGCCCTCCATAGTGCCCCCAACCTCCAACAGGGTCCCACAATGCCTCCCAGCCTCCTACAGTGCTCCCCAGCTTCCTCCAGAAAGCTAATCTCTTAGAGGGCCACCAAGGCTACTGCAGAGTCCCCTAACCCACTCCTCAATCCCCATCCAAAGTGAAACCCAGCCCTATCCAAAGCCTTTCCAGCACTTTATTACTTGTTTTGCATTCCCATACTTTTTTTGTGTTAGTATAAACTTTATTTTTTACTGTTGGGGCATGGAATCTTCTGGAAGAATTTATCATTTCCCGGTCTTAAAAGGGTTGGGAATCACTATTCTAGAAAGTCCATACTGAGAGCATGCTAAGTGTTCATTGGTTCTAGCACAGTCCTCTCTCAGAGCCCAAAGCAGTTTTCTACACACATTAAAGCATGCATAAAAGCATATACAGTACAGCAAAGAACTGTGTAAAGGATTTTGCAATTCTACCCAGAAGCACCAGAAAGAATTTGGTTTCAGTTAAATAAAGTGAACATTCTAATTTTAGCAAAGTTACAACATTTCCTGTTATTAGCAGTGGACCGATCTTTTTTATGTTGTTTGGGGTTTCTGTTTAAGTGTCCTGCAATATTACTTCCCTAATATTGCACGTACCTCTTATTGATCCAATGGAAGTTTTCCAGGTCTCGGGTCAAGTCAAGTGTTTTCTCCTTTGTGTCACCAAGTTCAACACATGGTTTCTGTAGCAAGCTAGAGATAACAGCATCCAGTTAAAGCCGTATGCACAAATCTTTTCTTAAAGTTGAACTGAGTTAAGAAAGGATAGAACCTCTAAAAGAAAGGCTTTTGTTGATTTCCATGTACCCTCTCAAGAGTTTGCCCACTACTTGGCTTGATGACCCCACAGAAAGTAGAGGAGGGGGGGGGGGGATCGGAGGGGACACAGACAGCAGTTCTAACCCTTACCATGCCATCCAATTGAAATAACATTTTAGATGGGAGACCATGCCCTTCGTTGATCAAAGTTTTTGCTGATCAGCTTTAAATCACTGGTCATTTCCTCTTTTTTTTTTATAATTAACAATTTTATTTAAAAAAAATGCTTACATGACAAAAAAAAAAACAGACTCTGGGCATCACATGAGACCAAAACAAAACAGCATACAAAAAAAAAAAAAAAACTACAGTTGTCAATATCTATACTGGCATATACAAATTAAATGGGAGAACAGTCATATAAAGTGATCCTCATTATGCCAATCAGTTACAGCTCAGAAATAATACTGGACCCCAAAAAGGGGCCTATATCCAGTTTAATAATCTCACAGAATATCCAGGGAACAACAAATTTCAAGGAAAAGAAAAAAGTTCCACTGGTCATTTCTAAATGCGATAGGGGGTCAATATCAGCCTTTTTTGATCTGACACATCATTTGTGTTCCTTGCACAGGGTGGCTGAAATCAGGGTCCCCGGAGAGCCCCTCACTTACATCAGGGTCCCCAGAGAGCCTCCCCTCCCCTTGGGGACCCCTGCAGAGACTCGGGGCTACGGGTCCCTGATTCGGGGCTACAGCCCCAAAAGCCACCCCCTAGCGACGCCACTGCTCCCACCTATGTCAATCCTGAATAGCTGTTTTGATGCATCAGAACAATAATAAGTATTAATAAATAACTATAAGTAGTACCATTATTACTGGGCAATTACAACAGACAATACGTTGAAAATCAGAGGTCCTATGCATTGGTTACCGACCTGGGTCGGTGGGTAATTGTTCAGTAAGAAGTCTGTACTCCATGACACATCTTTTTCTGTGTTTTCATGAAAATTCTGCATTGTGTCTAATGTTCATTTCCCCTGCATATAAATGAAAGGGGGAGTTTTGGGACTTTAAACGAGGCACAATAAATGTATCTCCATCCCTGATTCAGGTAAACAAGAAAGGAATGTGGGACTTTGAATGAGGCACTTGACTTGTGGAGGTAGAGTGGTTGGTAAACATAATTTATTCATGACAATAGTATGAAACAAGTAAAAAGGTAATTTCATATATATAGATACACATGCACACACGCCATGAACATAATGAATACATCAATACATATATGTCAGCTTGGCAGCACATGAAAAGTAACTAATGTTGATAAAATGGTATAGGTAATGAACCAGACTTGACTGAGCACCCCATGGAAATTCGATGCATTTCATGGCTATATGCCATTCAATTTTTTTATACCAGGGAGGTAGCACATACAGCCCATTTACTGGATACACACACAACACTATATTTGTAATCATCCCTACACATGTGGAATGTGTTGTGGAAATCGGGCATGGTATGTGGATGTTTTTTTGGCCGGGGATCCTTGCCTCAGCTCCGGAACAGACCACCAGTTTGAGGTTCCATCTTTCTCGATGCTAGCCAAGCACAGTGCTTAAGCCGACCTTTTATCTCTGTACCCAACTCCTGATGAATGGCATATAGCCATGAAATGTGTTGCGTTTCCATGGGGTGCTCAGTCAAGTCTGGCTCATTACCTATTCACTGACCCATATATACTTTTTGTACATTCAAAATTCATTGAGTACTATGTAATTATTAATGTGTATGTGTATGTTCCCCTGTTTTTTACAGCAGCTCTGTTGTATATGGCGTACCAATGCCTGTTAATAGGAAATATATTGTACTATATTTACAATTAATCATGCTAAGGATTGATATCATTCATCTTATTGCCAAATGCCGTTTCTATGACATGTGTACCTATATGCATGTATACCATTTTATCAACATTAGTTACTTCTCATGTGCTGACATATATGTATTGATGTATCCATTATGTTCAGGCCGTGTGTGCATGTGTACGTATATATGAATGAAATTACTTTTTTACTTGTTTCATACTATTGTCACGAATAAATAATGGTTTACCAACCACTCTACCTCCACAAGTCAATTGCCTCATTCAAAGTCCCACATTCCTTTCTTGTTTAAATGTTCATTTCCCCTGCATGGGAATTTTATATCTGTTCTTACTTTATATGCTAATAAAAATCATTGTACTAGAAAAGCAGAGGTCACCTTCATTGAAAAACGTACGTCAACACCAATAGATCCAAAGACAAAGGTAGCTATAGATATATGCAGACCTTGACTTTGGGCAGCTTTATTGACCAATAGGAAGACATGGCAGACCAGATAATGTAGGGACAAGCTAGACCTTACAGGAAGAGTTAATATTGGCAAATACCTTTAGCTGCCTACATTTCTGGATCTATAGAGTTGCTTTTTTTTTCTAATTCTTTATGTGCACTGTAAAATGGTACAATGCAAGAGGAGATTACGGTTTAAACCAAAGGTCTCATGATAATACAAAACAATGAGTTCAATAATGTTATAGGTTTGCAGACAAACAAATTTGATCGAGAAACATCGCAGATTCACAATGCACAATATGTGAAGAGCTTTCAAAAGTTTAACTAGACATTAAAACTGGACCAAACCTAGGTGGTCCAGGCGTGAGGGAGAGGAGGAATCCATAGGGAATGTATACCTTGTACTATACAGTATATACAATATTAAGAGAAAGCTGAGGGGTATGAGGGGGGCTCTGAGAAAAGGGCTGGGGATCATGATGGGCAGAGTCTGAATCAGAGTAGTCAGGGCAGGACATTCTGTTTAATTACATTGCACCTACGTGACCAGGAGAAGGTAGCCTGGGACCTAACTTGAAGATCCTTTAATTATTTTGTAAAAGGGGTGGCAAATTAAGAGGAAAGATTTGCAAGGTAGATTTCAGCAACTGCACTCCAAAGTATTTGATAAAGGTGGGGGCCAATTTAAAAGGAAGTTCTGTTGGAGGTTGAGATATTGGGCATGGAGAAGATTGATATTAACCACCTCTGACTTCTGAAGGTTACCCTGACAGTTTGATAAATTACCATAAGTTCTGAATTTGGACATGAGGGAAGGGAGGGAAATGTGAGGTGAGTAGAGAAAGAACAGTAGGTCGTCTGCAAATGCCACCACCTTATGTTAAGTATGACTCACCTCAATACCCTGTATCGGGATTGGCTCTTATTCTCCTAAATAGAGGTTTGAGGGGGAGTGTGAAGATCAGGGGTGACAGGAGAAAAATCCTGTCCAGTCTCATTTGTAATCCTAAAGGGTTCAGAAAGGATGCCATTCACATTGACTCTCCCTGAAGGGTAAGAATACAATGAGCCTATCCATTGTAACAGGGCCTAACCCAATGACTTCCAGAGACAGGCGAAGGAAGGACCAATTGACCCTCTGAAAGGCCTTTTTATCATCAGTAGAGCAGCCAAAAGCAAAAGGGGGGCTTCTTATTCAATGCATCCTCTCTTGTGTTGATTTTTTAAAATGTGACTAAATTTAGGCTGCATTATCAGCTGACTAAGTCACCCACCTAATACAGTCAGGTCAGTGGAGGTAGAACTTTAGGTATACAGCCTCTCTAGTAAAGTCCCAAAAAGATGCAAGAAGCCTATTGGTAAGTCAACCAATTGACATCCACTAAAATTCTATTCCAACAAAGTGTATATGATTTCCAATCTATTTCAGATATCCAACTCTCTTACCTACTGTAATCCATTGGAAAATTTGACCCCGCAGTAAAATTAGTGTTTGGCTCTGAGAGTGGTAGAGACTGTAAAGTTGAAGCCCAACCTGAAAAGTCCAGTAAAAGTAGTGAGATATCTAATTATAGACTGCAAATAAGATCACCTTACAAATGATATAGGGCTCACCTAACATGTTGGAAGGTAGACTATGAAGTTGGCACAAACGAGGTGACCTCACAAGTTTCAGTCGACGGTCCTGGTACAGATGAGCTGGCAGTGTGATGTGTAGCCAGTGCCATGCGTTAGAAACACTATAAACAGAGTGCATGTCTGTGCATTAAAATTTGAACCATAGTTATGTGTAGGAGCCCCACTTTTCTTGGCTCCAGTTTTCCTGAACCAGCCGCACTATGAGCTTACTTCTCACCTTCGTATTGTATTATTATCAATTGTGGCTGAGTCAGTAATAGATTGCTTTATGGCTGAGCGAAGGAGTCGGATGTTGTTGTCATGAAAACTTATGTGGAAATACATCAGTAGCACCAGGAGGAGGAAAACCATGTAACCTGTACAACTCTGCATAACAAAAAAAAAAGTGAGAACATCTGAATTCATCATCTTCTACTAATATAACTGGAAACTGACTGGCTACCATCTAGACACTTTTTTTTTTGCTAGAAATTACTTTGAATCCTACAAAAAAATATATATTTTCTGAAAGCAGAATAAAATGGTGGTAGTTGCAGTTTTTGCACAGGCGTTTATCAAGCACATATTTTCAGGAAAAAATACACTAAAATGAATTTTAGTGCAAACCCATTATTCTTAAAGCGGAAGTAAACACATGCATAAAACAGTTTCATTTACTGCACATGTCGGAAATGTAACACTCCCATTGGTTGTGCTCTCAACCAAACTGTCAAACCATCCAATGGCTGGTGTCATAACTGATCACATGTACAGCATCATGGCAGTTGTAGAATAAACAGGCAAAGATGGCAGCTTCCTTGTCTGAAAACGATAGGGGGGTTTACTTACACTTTAACAATTATTTGGTAAGATTTAAAAGATGAGGTTGTGCCAAGTAATACCAACCATAGAAAGTCTTAAAATTGTGTGCACCCGTGAAATCACTAAAAACTATGACACCCAAAATTCTCCATAGAAGATACTTTAAAAGCCTTTACAGGTTATCGGTTTAGAGTTAACCATCAGTTATGGTCCTAAAATAATTGTCTCATTCCGCCATTCTCAGCAATACCTCACATGTGTGTTGCAATTTATGTTTACATTCACATGCTCGTCCTACAACGTGCATTTTATTTGGGGTGTGTACAGGGATTCTTTTAAATTTTAATTTTAAATATCTTTACTTATTTAAAAATAGTTTATTTTTTAACACTTTTTTCTTCATTTAACTTCATTGCTAATCACAAGGAGTGATCTAACAAGTCCCCGGTGTGATAGAATTGGGCAGGTGACAGGTCACCTTTATGGACACATGTCTCCCTTGCCCTCTAAGAGATTTAACAAAACTGGAGCATGCAAAACTGAAGTTAGAAGCTGACTGGCTACCATGCACAGCTGCACCCGATTCTGAGAGCTCCAGTTTTAGTAAATCTCCCCCTCCCATTACTTCCAGGTTTATCAATCTTTGTTACAACTTTCTACTGCAGTCCCAGGCTGCCTGGAGGAACAGGGAAGTCCTGGGACCACCCCGGGTTCTAGTGGCATGGTCAAGGGACATACCTTTAGCCTGGGTTCACACTATAGCGATGCGGGAACCAGTGCCATTCCAGCGCCCATGCCCCAATCGCATATCTCCCGCAGGCAGTTGCCCTCTGCGAACCGCTGTGGGTGTCAATACAATGTTAATGACACCCCCAGATCGGTTCACAGATCACAGTGCAAACTGTGGATTTGGACAGGAATCAGATCGCATTGGGTGTGAACACCCATGCAATCCGAATCCAGTGCGGGAAAACAAAAAGTCCCTGCACCTTTTTTATGCGAATCCAAAGCGAGTTCAGCCATACAACTGTCTGGCTGAATTCGCATTGCGCAGACATCGCATGTGATCGTCACAACAGTGCAGGTGCGAATCACATGCGATGTCTGTGTTCGCAATAGGCTCAGACTAGAAGAAAACTAACAGCAGGGCAATGAGGTCAGTATCAAATAAAAAACACTTTAAAAAAAAAAACAGCACACTTACATTGAAGTTAGCATGAAACAGCATGGATAGGGAACACCTGAGACCAAGTAGCTGTGACCAGAGTGAGACTGTAGGCATCACTGAGCAAACAGAGACTGAGTATGACAGGGAGCCAGCCAGCTTAAAGTATGGATATTAGCGGCACTGTTCTAGGCTGCACATGAGGATGACAGCTGTCAAAATGGCTGGTGGATGTCGGAGAGGAGGTGTGCACGATGCGTTTCTAAGGATATTGCCCTCTTTTTCAAATGCATTTGCTAATATCCATACTTTGAGCTGGCTGGCTCCCCGTCATTCTCGGTCACTGTTTGCTCAGTGATGCCTACAGCCTCACACTGATTACAGCTGCTTGGTCTCAGGTGTTCCCTATCCATGCTGTTCCGTGCTAACTTCAACGTAAGTGTGCTGCTTATTTAATTAAAGTGTTTTTTATTTGACCTCATTGCCCTGCTGTTCGTTTTCTTCTACATTGAGGTGATCCTACCCAGATCTTCTACGGGAGCTGCAGAGGTTCCAGTCTCCTCTCCTGTTCAGGCATCCATCCAGTTGCCTTATCCATTCCTCTACCCTGTTGATGGTCTACAGATACAGATGAAAGTTCCAATGAACCAAGGGACTTTGCACTACTCCTAGGAGCGCCGTATGTACTTTGTACTTGTACACTCTTTGACACTCCTTCAGACCTCTCTGGAGCTGCCTGAATTTTACCTGAAACCCCTTCACGGTAGCTAAAAAGCTATACCAAATTCAGGGCTGTGATAGACGCCATGAGCTTGCTTTAACCTTTTGAATAGAGTTAAAGCTCACACTCAACCCCTTAATACTCACCTTCTCACCCTTCCATCAGCACTCCTTACTGTATTTCAGGCACCACAAAATAACTAGTGCTTTTAAGTATGGGGGAACATGTGACCTCCTACTCATGCAGTCTTCAGACCTAGCAGCCAATCGCCAAATCTGAATACATGACGGAGGGGGTGACATCATCAACCATGTGTAAGCTCCATCATGGAGCTTACACAGGGTATTTTTTTTCAGCTCAACCTATATTTAAAAAAAACCCTCAATCTGTACTTTTTTCTATCTCCATGGAACTGTCCCTACCATTAAGACCTGTTCCACATGATCTCCTCAGTATTTACTTGCCAACAACAGTTGTAAATTGTAATGAGGATCTGTCACCTGGATCATGGACCTCAGTGCACGCACTCTCCTTGCCTCCTCTTTTGCTTGTTGTAGCCCGAAGCCCCCTGGTGCTCGGACTTTATCAGGGTGATCCTTTATCTTTCTAATTAGGGGCTCCTCCACTAAACCCATACCTTCACTGAGCACTGGGGGGCAATACAGAGCATAGTACAGTGAAAGCAGCACCACCTGCAAGAGTGAAATAAATATAATTGTTAATAATGATAATTGTTTGGATGTAAACTATATAAATATTAAAAGTAAAACATTAAAGCATAACTATTGGCAAAATGAAAAACGACAAATGATGCAACCTGTCAATGACATTAACACATCAGGTTTTGGTTTTCTAATTCACATTGTAATGCCCCGTACACACGGTCGGATTTTCCGACGTAAAATGTGTGATAGGACTTTGTTGTCGGAAATTCCGACCGTGTGTAGGCTCCATCACACATTTTCCATCTGATTTTCTGACACACAAAGTTTGAGAGCAGGATATAAAATTTTCCGACAACAAAATCCGTTGTCGGAAATTCCGATCGTGTGTACACAAATCCGACGGACAAAGTGCCACGCATGCTCAGAATAAATAAAGAGATGAAAGCTATTGGCCACTGCCCCGTTTATAGTCCCGACGTACGTGTTTTACGTCACCGCGTTTAGAACGATCGGATTTTCCGACAACTTTGTGTGACCGTGTGTATGCAAGACAAGTTTGAGCCAACATCCGTCGGAAAAAATCCTAGGATTTTGTTGTCGGAATGTCCGAACAAAGTCCGACCGTGTGTACGGGGCATAACAGCTTTATTACATGTTGATCCTGCTAGTAAATCCATAATTTTTGTGGAAAACTAGATTACACTAGTGGTGGTGCTTACAATGGTCAGCTTTTATTCATATCAAATAAAACTTTTTTTGCTGCTGAAAAGTGTCAGCTGGAGTTAGTTATGTTAATTTGTTTATTACTAATAGTCTGTTTAAAACTATAGTCTATTTAGGACTACCCTGTTCACAGGGGAACAATGCTGCTGTGCACAGTGTCATTGTCACCCTGTAACAGGAAGTGGGAAAATAACAGATAAACTGGCAGGATCAACAGGTAAAAAACAGGAGGGACATCCTGTTTTAGAAGGGACATTATATATGTCAGGGGTATTGAAATAAAATTCCGGTCAGCAAAAATCTCATATTTGTGTCAGTCGATCCTAGAATATATATAGTCATTTTATTAAAAAAAATTGCAGTGTACAATTTTCATAGTATTTCAATAATATTTATTGTAAATTTTCAAAGTGCTCCCTTACACCAGGTGTCCCCATTAGTGTGGTCCCTTACATCAGGTGTCCCTATCAGAGTGCCCCCTTACACCAGGTATCCTCATCAGAATGCCCCTTACATCAGGTGTCCCCATCAGAGTGCCCCCCTACATCAGTTATCTCCATCAAAGTGCCCCTTTACATCAGGTGTCTCCATCAGTGTGATCCCTTACATCAGGTATCCCCTTGAGAGTTCCCTCTTACATCAGGTATCTTCATCAGAGTGCCCCCCCCTATATCAGGTATCCTCATCAGAGTGCCCCCTACATCAGGTATCCTCATCAGAGTGCCCCCTACATCAGGTATCCTCATCAGAGTGCCCCCTACATCAGGTATCTTCATCAGAGTTCCCTCTACACCAGGTATCCTCATCAGAGTGCCCTCTACACCAGGTGTCCTCATCAGAGTGCCCCCTACATCAGGTATCCTCATCAGAGTGCCCCCTACATCAGGTATCCTCATCAGAGTGACCTCTACACCAGGTATCCTCATCAGAGTTCCCTCTACACCACGTGTCCTCATCAGAGTTCCCTCTACATCAGGTATCCTCATCAGAGTGCCATCTACATCAGGTATCCTCATCAGAGTGCCCTCTACACCAGGTATCCTCATCAGAGTGCCCTCTACACCAGGTATCCTCATCAGAGTGCCCTCTACATCAAGTATCCTCATCAGAGTGCCCCCTTACATCAGGTATGTTCATTAGAGTGACCTCTTACATTGGGTGTCCTCATCAGAATGCCCTGGTACATCAGGTGTCCCCATCACAGTGCAGCATGGCAATTGTGGCATCCACCAGGAGGACTGGTGTGTCTAAAATATAGACACACTAGTGCAGGGGTCTCCAAACTTTCTAGACAAAGGGCCAGTTTACTGTCCTCCAGACTTTATGGGGGCCGGACTGTTGCCATTGACAGTAGAAATTGTCCTGGCCTCAGTGGGAGTAAAAAAGGAATCTTAGGTATTAGGGGGGGAATAGTGCCTTATCGCTGGTGTCAGTGGGAGGAATAGTGCCCCTTTATTGGTGTCAGTGAGATTAATAGTGCCCCATTGTTGGTGTCAGTTTGAGGAATAGTGCCCCATTGTTGTATCAGTTTGAGGAATAGTGCCCCATCATTGGGGGTCAATGGGAGGAATAGTGTCCCATTGTTGGTGTCAGTGGGATAAATAGTGCCCCATCATTGGTGTCAGTGGGATTAATAGTGTCCCATCGTTGGTGTCAGTGTGAATAATAGTGCCTCATCGTTGGTGTCAGTGGAATTAATAGCACCTCATTGTTGGTGTCAGTGGGAATAATAGTGCCCCATCATTGGGGTGAGTGTGAATAATAGTGCCCTATCGTTGGTGTCAGTGGAATTAATAGCGCCTCATTGTTGGTGTCGGTGGGAATAATAGTGCCCCATCGCTGGGGTCAGTGGGAATTATAGTGCCCCATTGTTGGTGTCAGTTTGAGGAATAGTGCCCCATTGTTGGGGTCAATGGAATTAATAGTGCCTCATTGTTGGTGTCAGTGGGAATAATAGTGCCCCAGTGTTGGTGTCAGTTTGAGGAATAGTGCCCATCGTTGGTGTCAACTAGAGAAATATTGCCCCATTGTTGGTGTCAGTGGGAGGAATAGTGTCTCCTATCAGTGGCAAGAAAAGTGCCCAAGGGCCGGATAATGGCACCCAAAGGGCCACAGTTTGGAGACCCCTGCACTAGTCCATCGGGGTAGCTGCCACAATTGCCATCCTTCCAAAGTGGGCCTACTGTCATCCCTTTACAATACAAGAGGAGCTTTATAACCCATGATCCCAAGTTTTATGTCTGTGACAGCCAATGCTAAGACAGAAAGAAGGGAGAACCCAGCCCTGACCCCATAATTGTCCACCTACCTTGAGTGGCTCCAGCAAGAGAGCAGATGACAGCAGAGCACAGGTACATGATATGAGCCATAGGAAGAAGCCATATTCAGAAAGTGATGAGGTATAGAGGACAGTGACAGTAAAACAACCAGCTAATAGCACGAATGCCATTATGTAAACTACCCACAGCATCCAGGGAGGGAATAACCATCCAGGAGGCTTCCATCGAACCCCTGTGGGTACATCAGAATATAAATCATGCGTAAGCCATAAATACAGCTAAAAGAGAACAGAGGAAAAAAACAGACATATCACATATTTTTAACGCAAAGCAATGTAGTTGATATGTTTTGCCTTGGTGCACTGCAGTGCTATCCAAAATGAATGGAACTGGCACTGTAGCATGCAGTAATACACTCATTATTTTATCTTATGGAAATGGCTCAATCGTTCTGTTATGAAAATGAGGAGAGGTGGAGAAATTCTATAGTGCCGACACCCTAGAACAGGAACTATGTTACTGGAAGAATCTCCATGGAAAAATACAGAACAAACTTGGAAAAATTAAACTAATGAAGCCACCATAATTTAAAGCACACCTGTACCCAGACTAAAGACATTTAAATATACTTTAAGAATAAAAAATCAAAAGTCAGCAGCTACATATACTGTATCTGCTGACTCCCTTTTACAGGACACTTACCTTTCCAGAGATCCAGCGCCATCCTCACCTGGTCCAGTTCTTTGCCCTTCTTCAAGGTCCCCGGAGCCGGCATGTTTACTGTAGAAAGCCGACTTTGATTCCTTGCAGCCTTACAGTCAGGTTCTTGCTTTTCATACATGAGCCACACTGCAGTGTGTGAATGGTCCCGCAGCCTCATGGGGCCTGTGACATGTCCCAAGAGGTTGCATGCAGGCAGGAGGGGGCCAGAAGTTTGATGGAAACCGGGTATCCGACCAGAAGTGGGAGCAGGTCCCTACCAAAACTAGATACCCCCCCCCCCCATAAAAAAAAGAAAAACACCTTAAAGTGTTAGAGGAGGAGGACTTAAAGCAGAACTTCCCTTTTAGGGTGAAGATCTGCTTTAACAAGCAGTTAAAGGGCTTTAAAACAAGTCCTCACTCATCTCTCTAGCTGCTTTTAATAGTTGTTTGTTCTCAATCCTTGAATATCATAACAAAGACTAAAGTTTCAATTGGTTTATAACAGCCTACCAACAGCAGTTAGCAGGCTGCTAAGATCTCCTCTCATAGAAAAACAGTGCCTGTTCAATTGCACAGTGACAATTCATTTTCCCACAATGCTTATAGATACAGAAATGAATGAGCGTGCACAATCTGAGTACAGGTTCACTTTAAGGTCTGGTAAGCTGCATTATAATACATTTTTGTACTTGGGTTTAGATACACTTTAAGCTGAACTGTTTAATTCTTACCTATGCGAGTTGTGAAAGGGGAAGGAGAGGCTGATGGGATATCCCAGCATTCTTGAAGCTCAGACTCATCACTGGTCCCCTCGGAGGCGCAAGAAGAAGAAGAGAATGATTTCCTCTTACACCACTGGTGGCTCTCACTCCAACGTCGGGTCATATAGCAGTCCTCATTCTCCGTCATGAGGCTGTAACCACTTTCAGTGCTGAAAACAGAACTGACATAATCAGTCAAGTTATTAAATATTTGTGTTTTATATAAATAGGACTATGTTTCCATGTAGTTGTCAATGCTCAAAAATGGGGAGCTTTAGCTGTATTACCTGGGTGTGCCAAGATCTGGCCGGGGTGAAAACCTGCCGCTGTCTGATTCTTCGCTGCATTTCCACACTTGAGTGTCTGCAGCAATGGACTGGAGTAAATTTTCCTCTGTGGCAAAACACAATTTGACGATAAGATGAAAGATCTTTATCAACTCACATTACAGGTCTGAAGGCTAAGCATTGCCAGAGACACATGGAGATGGTTAGATGACCTGACCGGACCATTTCGGTTGAGTTTTTATGTTTATTCAGTGTGCAGACAAGGCCGATACCGATCTCTAGAGCTGCTGTCTCCAAACTACAGCCGTGTGCTAGGTGTGGCCCTTTGCTTGCCTTTATCTGGCCCTTGGGGCACTATTCCTCCTACTGACACCTACAATGGGGAACTATTAATTACACCAATACCAACGATGGGGCACTATTCCTCCCACTGATACCAATGATGGGGCACTATTACTTTTCCTGCTGACCACAGGTGCTATGTAATATTCATACTTCCACTAACAAACGAGGCATTATGAGGAATTGTTTAGTCCCTCTTATGTGTTTTCTACTGACCACAATCTGCCCCCCCCCCGAAGTCTGTAAGACAGTAATCTGGCCCTTTGTTTGGAAACTAAACAAAGTCTATTCTTCTCCGATATCGATTGGTTTTGTAGAGATTGCATGGTGTCCGCAGAAGTCAATTGACAACTGACTGTCATTTTTTTGGGGGGAACAATTTAAAGCAACCATTCTTAACCAGGGTTCCATGGAGCCCTAGGGTTCCTCCAGATTTTGCTATGAGCGCCTTGTGCTGTGGCTGACTGACCTCCCATCTGATAATGCCTGCATAGTTTCGAGTCCAGCACCACTTAGCAGGGCCAGCAGCATGACACTAATGACCCTTTTCACTGTCTGTAAAGATGGCATCCTGACCACCATTATAGTTACATAGTTACATAGTAGGTGAGGTTGAAAAAAGACACAAGTCCATCAAGTCCAACCTATGTGTGATTATATGTCAGTATTACATTGTATATCCCTGTATGTTGCGGTCATTCAGGTGCTTATCTAATAGTTTCTTGAAGCTATCAATGCTCCCCGCTGAGACCACCGCCTGTGGAAGGGAATTCCACATCCTTGCCGCTCTTACAGTAAAGAACCCTCTACGTAGTTTAAGGTTAAACCTCTTTTCTTCTAATTTTAATGAGTGGCCGCGAGTCTTGTTAAACTCTCTTCTGTGAAAAAGTTTTATCCCTATTATGGGGTCACCAGTACGGTATTTGTATATTGAAATCATATCCCCTCTCAAGCGTCTCTTCTCCAGAGAGAATAAGTTCAGTGCTCGCAACCTTTCCTCATAACTAAGATCCTCCAGTCCCTTTATTAGCTTTGTTGCCCTTCTTTGTACTCGCTCCATTTCCAGTACTTCCTTCCTGAGGACTGGTGCCCAGAACTGGACAGCATACTCCAGGTGTGGCCGGACCAGAGTCTTGTAGAGTGGGAGAATTATCGTTTTATCTCTGGCGTTGATCCCCTTTTTAATGCATGCCAATATTCTGTTTGCTTTGTTAGCAGCAGCTTGGCATTGCATGCCATTGCTGAGCCTATTATCTACTAGGACCCCCAGGTCCTTTTCCATCCTAGATTCCCCCAGAGGTTCTCCCCCCAGTGTATAGATTGCATTCATATTTTTGCCACCCAAATGCATTATTTTAAATTTTTCTACATTGAACCTCATTTGCCATGTAGTTGCCCACCCCATTCATTTGTTCAGATCTTTTTGCAAGGTTTCCACATCCTGCGGAGAAGTTATTGCCCTGCTTAGCTTAGTATCGTCTGCAAATACAGAGATTGAACTGTTTATCCCATCCTCCAGGTCGTTTATGAACAAATTAAATAGGATTGGTCCCAGCACAGAACCCTGGGGAACCCCACTACCCACCCCTGACCATTCCGAGTACTCCCCATTTATCACCACCCTCTGAACTCGCCCTTGTAGCCAGTTTTCAATCCATGTACTCACCCTATGGTCCATGCCAACGGACCTTATTTTGTACAGTAAACGTTTATGGGGAACTGTGTCAAATGCTTTTGCAAAATCCAGAGACACCACGTCTACGGGCCTTCCTTTATCTAAATGGCAACTCACCTCCTCATAGAAGATTAATAGATTGGTTTGGCAAGAACGATTCTTCATGAATCCATGCTGATTACTGCTAATGATACCATTCTTATTACTAAAATCTTGTATATAGTCCCTTTTCATCCCCTCCAAGAGTTTACATACTATTGATGTTAGGCTAACTGGTCTGTAATTCCCAGGGATGTATTTTGGGCCCTTTTTAAATATTGGTGCTACATTGACTTTTCTCCAATCAGCTGGTACCATTCCAGTCAGAAGACTATCTGTAAAAATTAGGAACAACGGTCTGGCAATCACTTGACTGAGTTCCCTAAGTACCATCGGATGCAAGCCATCTGGTCCCGGTGATTTATTAATGTTAAGTTTCTCAAGTCTAATTTTAATTCTGTCCTCTGTTAACCATGGAGGTGCTTCCTGTGTTGTGTCATGAGGATAAACACTGCAGTTTTGGTTACTGAAGCCCCCCGATTTACTCGTGAAGACTGAGGAGAAGAATAAATTCAATACCTTCGCCATCTCCCCATCCTTTGTAACCAGATGTCCTTCCTCATTCTTTATGGGGCCAATATGGTCTGTCCTCCCTTTTTAACTGTTTACATACTTAAAGAATTCTTGGGATTTTTTTTGCTCTCCTCTGCTATGTGTCTTTCATGTTCTATCTTAGCTGTCCTAATTGCACCCTTACATTTCTTGTTGCATTCTTTATAAAGTCTGAATGCTGAGGATGATCCCTCAACCTTGTATTTTTTGAAGGCCTTCTCCTTTGCTTTTATATGCATTTTTACATTGGAGTTAAGCCATCCGGGACTTTTGTTCGCTCTTTTAAATTTATTACCCAATGGGATACATTGGCTAATGCCCTTATTTAATATGCTCTTAAAGCAAACCCATCTCTCCTCCGTATTCTTTGTTCCTAATATTTACCCTCTCTATCCTTGCGGTATAGGGTATACCCTTGAATGTTTGCCAGCCAATCATGAGAGCTGTTGAACCAGGTCTCTGAAATTCCCACAAAATCCAAATCCTCCTCGTACAACAGTATCTCTAGTTCACCCATCTTGTCCGCCATGCTCCTGGCACTGGTGAACATGCCACATAGTTTAGACCGGTCGCATATTGTCCTCGTATTGGGTGTTTCGAGATTGCTACTATACTCACCTTGTGTTTTTGTGCTTTGGTTAACCTACCACTAATGCCCCCAATACTACCCTCTGGAATATCTTCCGCGCTGGCTATCTCTGCCTCTGGACCCTCCCCCCCATCGCCTAGTTTAAAAACCCCTCTAACTTTTTGGCCATCTTCATTCCCAGCAGATCTGCACCCTCCTCATTTAGGTGCAGTCCGTCCCTTCTATAGTACCGGTTACTGACTGAGAAGTCGGCCCAGTCCTCCAGGAACCCAAACCCCTCCTTACTACACCAGCTCTTCAGCCACTTGTTTACTTCCCTAATCTCCCTCTGCCTTTCTGGTGTGGCTCAATGTATCGGCAGTATTCCTGAGAATACTACCTTGGAGGTCCTTTTCCTCAATTTAGCTCCTAAGTCCCTAAAATCGTTCTTTAGGACACTCCATCTGCCTCTGACTTTGTCATTGGTGCCAACGTGCACCATGACAGCCGGGTCTTCCCCAGCCCCTCCCAGTAATCTGTCCACAAGATCCGTGATGTGCCGAACCCGAGTGCCCGGTAGACAACATACTGTTCGGCGCTTCAGGTCTTGGTTACAGATTGCCCTCTCTGTCCTTCTAAGAATTGAGTCCCCTACCACCAGAATCTGTCTTTTCTTTCCCTTTGCTGCCCCCCCACTCTCACTGGAGGAGTTCTTCCCCCGGCAGCTAGGAGAGTCCCTCAGCTCCAGCAGTGCTGGTCCTTGACTGGTTTCACCAATGTCACTCAATGGCGCGTACTTATTGGGATGCTCCAGTCCTGGATCGGCCTCCCTGGCACTTCCCCCTCTACCCTTCCTGACTGTCGCCCATCTACTCTTTGCTAGTGCCTGCACCTCTTTGTCTCCACCCGCCTCTGTGCTGGCCACTGCCAGGCCCCTGCCGTGTACGTTCCTGGCTCTCCTTTTGTATGGAGGGACTTCTCAGTGCTGACAGTTGCTTCCCCAGATTCAGAACCTGGGCTTCCAGGGAAACAATGTGCTTACATTTTGCACAGCAGTATTCGCCCTCGATCGGATGATCAAGGAACGCATACATGCAGCAAGATGTACAAAGAGTCGCCTCTCCACACCCGCCGGGCATCGTACCTATTAAATTTAGTGAGGATTGGGGATTTTACCCTGTTCAAATTACCTAACAGCTAGCTTCCTGGCACTAATACTCCAGACAATACACAGGTACTCAAGGCAATACACAGGTACTCAAGACAATACACAACAAAATACACAGGTACTCACAGACCTACGTGCACTTGCAACACACAAGTATACAATACACAAGTACTAACGATCCACACACACTACTCAGACAACACTCAGGTACTTACACTACACAGGTACTATGACCCCTGTTATAACCTCCTGTTTTAAACTCTGGTTTTTAACTCACCACTTAGACCAGTTCCACTTACACAGAGTTCCAACAGCCTCACAATGAGCAGGCTCACTTATGAGTCCTACACAGAGTTATATAGGCCTCAAGCACCTGTGAGCAATTAACCACTCCCCTTAATTGTTAGTCTGAAACCAAAGAAGAAAAAAAAAAAAAAAGCTATTTAAAAAGTGACAGAAAAAGGTGGTTGAAAAGCTAAAAGGAAAAGCCCCAAAAATGCAACCCAGCAAAAAAAAAGTAAGACTTGTTCACTCTCCCTCTGGTTTTTAACTCACCACTTAGACCAGTTCCACTTACACAGAGTTCCAACAGCCTCACAATGAGCAGGCTCACTTATGAGTCCTACACAGAGTTATATAGGCCTCAAGCACCTGTGAGCAATTAACCACTCCCCTTAATTGTTAGTCTGAAACCAAAGAAGAAAAAAAAAAAAAAAAAGCTATTTAAAAAGTGACAGAAAAAGGTGGTTGAAAAGCTAAAAGGAAAAGCCCCAAAAATGCAACCCAGCAAACAAAAAGTAAGACTTGTTCACTCTCCCTCTGGTTTTTAACTCACCACTTAGACCAGTTCCACTTACACAGAGTTCCAACAGCCTCACAATGAGCAGGCTCACTTATGAGTCCTACACAGAGTTATATAGGCCTCAAGCACCTGTGAGCAATTAACCACTCCCCTTAATTGTTAGTCTGAAACCAAAGAAGAAAAAAAAAAAAAAAAAGCTATTTAAAAAGTGACAGAAAAAGGTGGTTGAAAAGCTAAAAGGAAAAGCCCCAAAAATGCAACCCAGCAAACAAAAAGTAAGACTTGTTCACTCTCCCTCTGGTTTTTAACTCACCACTTAGACCAGTTCCACTTACACAGAGTTCCAACAGCCTCACAATGAGCAGGCTCACTTATGAGTCCTACACAGAGTTATATAGGCCTCAAGCACCTGTGAGCAATTAACCACTCCCCTTAATTGTTAGTCTGAAACCAAAGAAGAAAAAAAAAAAAAAAAAGCTATTTAAAAAGTGACAGAAAAAGGTGGTTGAAAAGCTAAAAGGAAAAGCCCCAAAAATGCAACCCAGCAAACAAAAAGTAAGACTTGTTCACTCTCCCTCTGGTTTTTAACTCACCACTTAGACCAGTTCCACTTACACAGAGTTCCAACAGCCTCACAATGAGCAGGCTCACTTATGAGTCCTACACAGAGTTATATAGGCCTCAAGCACCTGTGAGCAATTAACCACTCCCCTTAATTGTTAGTCTGAAACCAAAGAAGAAAAAAAAAAAAAAAAGCTATTTAAAAAGTGACAGAAAAAGGTGGTTGAAAAGCTAAAAGGAAAAGCCCCAAAAATGCAACCCAGCAAACAAAAAGTAAGACTTGTTCACTCTCCCTCTGGTTTTTAACTCACCACTTAGACCAGTTCCACTTACACAGAGTTCCAACAGCCTCACAATGAGCAGGCTCACTTATGAGTCCTACACAGAGTTATATAGGCCTCAAGCACCTGTGAGCAATTAACCACTCCCCTTAATTGTTAGTCTGAAACCAAAGAAGAAAAAAAAAAAAAAAAGCTATTTAAAAAGTGACAGAAAAAGGTGGTTGAAAAGCTAAAAGGAAAAGCCCCAAAAATGCAACCCAGCAAACAAAAAGTAAGACTTGTTCACTCTCCCTCTGGTTTTTAACTCACCACTTAGACCAGTTCCACTTACACAGAGTTCCAACAGCCTCACAATGAGCAGGCTCACTTATGAGTCCTACACAGAGTTATATAGGCCTCAAGCACCTGTGAGCAAATAACCACTCCCCTTAATTGTTAGTCTGAAACCAAAGAAGAAAAAAAAAAAAGCTATTTAAAAAGTGACAGAAAAAGGTGGTTGAAAAGCTAAAAGGAAAAGCCCCAAAAATGCAACCCAGCAAACAAAAAGTAAGACTTGTTCACTCTCCCTCTGGTTTTTAACTCACCACTTAGACCAGTTCCACTTACACAGAGTTCCAACAGCCTCACAATGAGCAGGCTCACTTATGAGTCCTACACAGAGTTATATAGGCCTCAAGCACCTGTGAGCAATTAACCACTCCCCTTAATTGTTAGACTGAAACCAACCAAACCAAAAAAAAGCTATTTAAAAAGTGACAGAAAAAAGGTGGTTGAAAAGCTAAAAGGAAAAGCCCCAAAAATGCAACCCAGCAAACAAAAAGTAAGACTTGTTCACTCTCCCTCTGGTTTTTAACTCACCACTTAGACCAGTTCCACTTACACAGAGTTCCAACAGCCTCACAATGAGCAGGCTCACTTATGAGTCCTACACAGAGTTATATAGGCCTCAAGCACCTGTGAGCAAATAACCACTCCCCTTAATTGTTAGTCTGAAACCAAAGAAGAAAAAAAAAAAAGCTATTTAAAAAGTGACAGAAAAAGGTGGTTGAAAAGCTAAAAGGAAAAGCCCCAAAAATGCAACCCAGCAAACAAAAAGTAAGACTTGTTCACTCTCCCTCTGGTTTTTAACTCACCACTTAGACCAGTTCCACTTACACAGAGTTCCAACAGCCTCACAATGAGCAGGCTCACTTATGAGTCCTACACAGAGTTATATAGGCCTCAAGCACCTGTGAGCAATTAACCACTCCCCTTAATTGTTAGACTGAAACCAACCAAACCAAAAAAAAGCTATTTAAAAAGTGACAGAAAAAAGGTGGTTGAAAAGCTAAAAGGAAAAGCCTTTGTAAGGGGGGAATTCTTTCCACTGACCACCAATGAATTAAACAGGGATTTCTTGAGACCTGAAAATTATTTCAAGGGTTTTCCTGAGGTAAAAAGTTTGAAAAAGAGATTCATATGGTTTTTGCGCTCTTACATTGATGGTCAGTTGGCTGCCCTCATAAACCTTTTTACACAAAGGGACATACTGTACTGCCCTCTGGAAAGCAATACGTGATAGATCACACTTCAGACCACAGTTGGCAGCAAGTGTACAGGTGCTTGTTCTTCAATCCCCAAGATGATTTTTTTTCCCAATAGAGATTTTTCATTAAACTATAGTGAGCATCTGGCGTGGTCCCTTGACTTCAATGGGCAAGTTTGCCACCTATCAAACTAGACATGCTACCCCAAAATTGCCATACCACAAAGCAATGTGAACTTATCCCTACGACCACAATGTAAATTTGAAGGTAGGCAGTCAGTAGGTGATAAAAACACAGATCAGCCACCTGTTTTACCACTGAACTAAGCTTTATATGGTGGTCAGTTTTGTGATCCCTTTCACTGTGAGTGAGTGCAGTGCTCTGTTACATTGGTGTCAGTGGGAGAAGGGCCCCCTGTAGGAAAGGACCCCTTTATACTGGTGGTCAGTAGGAAGAACTTTCTAGCATGCCCTTACATACCACATTTAATATTTTGGAGAGTACAAAATCTGGTGCAGCTCTGCATAGGAGTTCTCCCTTCTCAAGAACGTACAATCTATTAGCATGTACGGTGATACAGAAGGTCAAAGTGGTGTGATGCTACGCTGAGGAGCTATAAGTTTGATTAACTAAAACTGGAGAGTACAAAATCTGGTGCAGCTCTGCATAGTAGTTAATCAGCTTGTTCGGTTAGGGTTTGACAAAAATATCCTGGAAGCCAATTGGTTTCAATGCAGAGCTGCACCAGATTTTGCACGCTCCAGTTTTAGTAAATCAACCTCTATGTATTAAAGCGGAGTTCCACACAAAAATGGTACTTCCGCTTTTCGGAACCCTCCCCCCCTCCGGTGTCACATTTGGCACCTTTCAGGGGGGAGGGGGGTGCAGATACTTGTTCTAAGACAGGTATTTGCACCCACTTCCGGCATAGACTCCCATGGGAGTCTACGCCTCTTCCCTTCCCCACCGCGCTGTCTCCTGGGAAACACACAGCTCCCAGGAGAGAGCGGGGACCACTTGGGACGCGCAGCGCGACTCGCACATGCACAGTAGGGAACCGGGAAGTGAAGCCGCAACGCTTCACTTCCTGATTCCCTCACCTAGGATGGCGGCGGCAGCTGCCGAGAACCGAGCGGGTTCTCGGCGTCGCCTGCCGACATCGCTGGACCCTGGGACAGGTAAGTGGCCATGTATTAAAAGTTAGCAGCTGCAGTATTTGTAGCTGCTGGCTTTTAATATTTTTTTTTTTTGGCGGTGTGGGTGGACCCCCGCTTTAAGGTGTTGTAGCAATAACTCCATTAGGAACTGCTGATTTTGATCGGGCTGTTGCCGCCACCCATTACCTGTATTTTCAACACATCAGGAACCTAGAGTCCATGTTGAGCTTTGCATCCACAACGTATGAACCAGTCACTTTAGTACTTTTTCCAATGCTTTAATGGAAGATAAACGAAAGAAGTAGCAGGAAAGAGGTAGAGACGAAGTTTCAGGGAAGTTCAAATACCTTTTCTGTCTTTGATCTTTGAGTACTTGAATATCTTAAGGATGAGTATTCCTTTAGTCCCAGATTTAATCTTTTGCCCACCTGGATAGGCCTCTCTCACAGACCTAGCAGCCGGAGCGTAGCACAAACAAGAAAAGTCTCTGCCACAGACTTGAGAAGAACAGATGTAACTGCACGATCCTCTGCCACAGGACATAGTAGTTTTAAATGAACAGCGACACAGTACCAGAACCTTTAAGCCGACCCGGCAGTACTATGTGGTAGGTTGACTTAAGATGCGTCCTCCAATTGTGTCACCAGGCCCCTCTCCAGACCAGCGCTCCGCATGATCCTTCCAAGACGGGTCCTCCCCTGGATTCTTCTCAATTGTCCGGCTTCTTCCCACAGGACAGACAGCACAGGACCATCTCTGCAGTAGTAGTAGTAGGCCCCAGACAGACTTCTGGGCCCAACCACATGCTGCAGCAACGCAGTCCTCCGACCCAGAGGACCACGAGGTAGGACTCCTAGCACATACCTGTCGGCCAGGAGGGCCAGCAGGTGGAAAGAAAGAGATCAAGAAATATGGCGTCTCTGCCTTAAATACCCCTTCCCAGAATGCACCGCAGGGGACAACCTCTGCCGAGTTACTTCTGGGAAAAAAGAGCACTCAATACACCTCAGCCTGTTGCTTTCCAGCTCTGGTCTGTAATGACACCGACATCTACAGGCGACGGAGTGGAACTGCACGCAACACAACCAAGGCTGGAACAGAAGCTAATTTAGCCATAGATTAAATCTGAACTATATACAGAACAGATGACCCACTAAATGTACATACAAGCGGTAGATTAAAAATCTACCAGCGCTACAGTGTTATTTCCTAATTGGGAGGTATTTGTTACAGGTCACATGCAGAGAAGTTCTTTAGGAGAAGCATGACCAGAGAAATAGAGACTACATTTTCAGGAGTGTATGGGCTTCAGGAAGCGTGGATATGTTGATGGACCACATGTTGATGGACTTTAGCCTAAAGCGTTCCAGATCTTGGTAGAGCACAATAATACCTGAAAGAGTGAAATGTGGACTGCTGCTGGACCCCTCCGATAATGACAGAGGATCATCTCCTGAGCTGCAGGATGACAGGATCCCCCTTTGGTCTTTTTCTTTCTCCTTGCATAAAGGTTGCATGAAACCGAGTCCTGATTCGGTCAGAATATCACCGCGGGCGTCATATAGGCTCTCACAGGAGGACATCCAGGCAGGTCCAGATCTGATGGAAGATGCAAATTTAGTCATTTGGGCAGGAGACATGGGGCACTTAGTTAAAAAGACAAACCTGCCCTATCACACCTCCATGGTGGTGGATGGAGATCTTTCTGGTGAGTCTCAGGTGGCTGTAAAGACCGTCACTAAACCACCCACTCAATCTAGAACAGAATTGTCGCACGCGAAAAACAACTCTAAGGAGAAATCCGCATTGGATCACTCTTGAGGGTGTGTTTGAAAGGCAATGAGGATGCACTATATTGCCTGTTTTAACCCTTAAAAACCTGCACCACCATACCCTATGCATTGCACGTGATTTCAGCATGGTAACCGGCAGCCCCATTTAGTTTATTAAGTCACATTTGGCAGGAAGTACTGCTAAGTGTACCTGCCAAATGTGACCCAATAAACTGAATGGACTCTGTTGATACCGCTCTGCAACCAGGGGTTAAAATATGGTGAGCTGGCAAAATAACAGTGGGGAGGATACACCCCTGTCCACTGTGTTTGCAGCTTAAGGGCGGAGTGGTTGGGGGCAGTAAATGTGGCTGAGCATTACCGCCTCTCAGTTGTATGTTTTTACCTCCCCCAAACTGCAAATGTAATGTCAACAGATACCAATTCATTAATGATTACATAAAAAAGAAATAACCCAACATTTTTAACAAATATTTAGATGTTTCCCCCGTAGCCATCCTCCAGCCCAGCCTTTCTTTACTTTCTTTGCATACAGTCGATCAGTTCACATACTGAGAGGAAGCATGCTGACAGGAGGAGAAAGCAGAGAGACAAAGTGAGATGAGCTCATCGCTGTGCTGCTTCTACTTTCATTGTTCATTCACAGGGTGGGACGGGGCCAGGGCTGCCTGGACTCCGAAAAAGTGGGTTGATGGCCATCAGGCTGAGGACATCAAGTGGCAGAAAAAAAAGTACTGGTGGGGGATGTGAAGTTACTTGTCACTGAAACACACAGTTTTATGTCACCACTGGAGAATTTATACATTTCAGCATTTGGAAAGGTCAGCTTCAAATTAAAGAGACACAGATGAGCTCAATACCCAAAGTGCAAAACAGATCATTAACAGAATAATTTGCTCCTAGGGAACCCTACCCAGAAAAACGATCCCCACATAATCTACTCACCTCTCTGCAAACCAGCTGCCACCTTTTTCAAGGTCAAATGTAAATTTACTGCTGTTTATGGAAGCCTGAAAAAGAATAATCATTAGGTGATTTATGAAAATTTGATAATGGTGTGGGTGGGTGAGTGACCATAGCTTTACAGCACCTATTGGGACTTTAAAGGTGCACAATATAGACCAGTGGTCTCCAAACTGCAGCCCAGGGGTCAGATATGGCCCTCTGCGTGTCTTTATCTGGCCCTATGGGGCACTATTCATTCCCACTAATAACAATGATGGGGCATTGTTTACTCCCATTGACTCCACAGCATATTCTATTCACACTGGTCACAGTCTGGCCCCCTTAAAGTCTGAAGGACTGGCCCTTTGGTTAGAAAGTTTGGAGACCCCTAATATAGACATTAATAGGCTACATTAATATAAAATTCACAATTTATCGAATCACAATGTTAAAAATGCTCCATATTAAAGTCATACACGCTATAAACATTGTCTCGTTGTTCTCTTTTCCAGAGCAGTATAAAGGTACAGACTCCCAACATGTTTCGATCTGTTAGGGCTTCTTCAGGAGAAAAGATAACAGCTAATATTCTAAAAACTGTATCAGAAAAACAAGGTGATTTATGACACTTCAATGTGCATTCCGTTTTTGTCATGTTTTTGCTCTGTTTTAGAAGAGCTTCACCTCATTCACTAATCTCTGGGGAAAGTTCCCCTGCAAAGTGCAACTTCCATTGCAAAGTGAACAGCCTTTTTACCTTTAGTAAATGAGCTACTAAAACCAAATAGACTGTTCACTTTGTAAGGGAAGTTGCACTTTACAAGGAAATTTCCCCAGTACTAACTGAACGAGGTGAAGCTCTGCTGATTTTCATCATTCAATCATGTGCAAGCAAAAATGTTTTTTTTTATTATCCTTGGACTTGATTGGGTATTCTTTTCAAAGTGAAACTGGCTGCAGGTGAGAGAATGGAGCGCAGACTATGGCTGGGCTACGGGAGCCTATGGGTGATGTCACCACTCCTGGAATTCCCAGCCATTGTCGAGCAGTCCCTGACACAGGGGAGCTGGAGCTGCAGAATCAAGTGATTGGACCAGACTAAAAATAGGTAAGTATACAGTTTTTTTTTTTTTTTTTTTTATACAGGGTAGGCAGTGTCAGTAGCAGGAGGGACATTTTTAAAGTGGAACTTCACTCTCCCAATCAACGTGGATTATTTTTAATCCTCATGCTGCTACATTAGTAAATAGATATGAAAGTATATATATTTTACTTGTTTTAACCTTTTTTTCTTATATTTCTTTAGTTACTTCCTGGTTTCTTGCCTAGGCAAATGTCATACATCCCAGGAGTCTTCAGGAGGGTCAATAGCTGGGTTACTTTTTCAGTTTGCCAGAAATGCTAGGGAGTTGTTTTTCAAAGTGATTTCTCAAGAAAATGAAGCATGGAGACATGGATGGATAGGAACGTTTGCTTTGAAAATGAAAAATTAATTAACCACAGCTAGCTACCATAACCCCGGTATCCTCTTCAAGAGCGGGTGGTCAGCTTTCAGATAAAAGTGGTCTCTGCGGCGAGATCACTTTTATGGGTGACGTGCTCCGGTGCCCCCCGCCGCTTACCAGAACCGCCGACAGCAGCGTCGGCGATCGGATCCTTTCCCGTGTGTGGTATGGAGCTGACGGGAAGATGGCCCCCACCCAACTCCATACCATTGCAGGGCGGAAGCTACATAACAACATCACTTCTGCCCATAGCTCTTAAAGGGACTTTTTTTATTTTATTTTTTTAAATTACATTTTTTTTATTGCATTTTAGTGTAAATATGAGATCTGAGGTCTTTTTTAACCCAGATCTCATATTAAAGAGGTCCTGTCATGCTTTTTTTCTATTACAAGGGATGTTTACATTCCTTGTAACAGGAATAAAAGTGACACCATTTTTTTTTCAAAAGAACAGTGTAAAAATAAAAAATAAAAAGTAAAATAAATAAGAAAAATATATATATTTTTAACGTGCCCCGTTCTGCCGGGCTCGCATGCAGAAGCGAACGCATACGTGAGTAGCGCCCACATATGTAAACTGTGCTCAAACCACACATGTGAGGTATTGTCACGATCATTAGAGCGAGAGCAATAATTCTAGCCCTAGACCTCCTCTGTAACTCAAAATATGCAACCTGTAGAATGTTTTACACATTGCCTATGGAGATTTTTAAGGGTAAAAGTTTGTCGCTATTCCACGAGCGGGCGCAATTTTGAAGCATGACATGTTGGGTATCAATTTACTCTGCATAACATCGTCTTTCACAATATAAAAAACGATGGGCTAACTTTACTGTTGTCTTATTTTTTTATTAAAAAAAAGTGCACTTGTAAGACCGCTGCACAAATACGGTGTTACAACAAGTATTGCAACGACCGCCATTTTATTCTCTAGGGTGTTAGAGAAAAATATAAACAATGTTTGGGGGTTCAAAGTAATTTTCTAGCAAAAAAAAATGTTTTAAACCAGTGAACACTAAATCTCAAAAGGAGGCTCTGTCCTTAAAGGGGTTGTAAACCCTCATGGTTTTTCACCTTAATGCATTCTATGCATTAAGGTGGAAAACCTTCTCTCATGCTGCAGCCCCCCCCCCCCCCCAAGAGCCCCTGATTTACTTACCTGAACCCGGTCTTTTTCTCCCCGGGGACGAGCACACCAGCTCCCGCTGTTGTCAATCAAATCCAATGACGCGAGGGGGGGCGGGGCCGAGTCCCGCATTCGTGTCTAGGGACGCAAATGCTGGACTCGGGTGCGCGCCGGCAAGGTAACCCCCTCGGGAGAGCGCTTCTCCTAGGGGGTTATCTGATGTGGGGAGGAGCCGCGAGAGCCGCCGGGGGACCCCAGAAGAGGATGTTCGAGGGCCACTCTGTGGAAAATGAGCTGCACAGTGGAGGTAAGTATGATATGTTTGTTATTTAAAAAAAAAAATAAATAAATGATCCCTTACAATCACTTTAAGTGGTTAAATAGTGTTTTTGGTTTGTGGAGCTCAGATGTAGTGAAGATCCACTTTAAGAATAGTTATGGTTAGTTAGAAATTACACTTTAAATCTGTTGCATTATATTTAGCTATTGGGCCATGTTGCCACCTACACAGCTGAGTGAACTGATGTCCAGGAGAGAATCGGCTTTTCCAGGTAAAGACAAAAGGGATGATGCATCCATATGAATATCCTGATCAGTAGATTGGGTGGAAGTAGCAGCATCCTCTACAAATACCTGACAATGACAGGTGACACAGGGTTCAAAGAAAAATGTCAATCCATAAAAATGTATTTTGCAAAAACAATTTATAAAGCATGCAGCCTTGGTCAAGATTTTCACTGTTCGCCCAAACAATACAATGGGGAAATGAATGATCTGATTGGCTCTGACCATGGAATGGTTATTGGTGGCAGATATCATGTATACATTTGCACAGCAATTAAAAAAAAATAGATGTGCATCTCATGAGGGATTTAGTACAATATTGTCATTTTGTTTTCAATGTAAAAATACTACGCCGAGATTTAGTGTGGGGTTAAGAGAAGAGATACATCAAAATTTATAGATGGAAGGACTAAGTAAAAGGGTATCTGATCTTAGTAAATATATATAAAAAAAAAAAAAAAATAACACCCATGCTGATACTAGTAAATAGCTCTTTCCGGGAACAGTCAACATATAGCGGGGGACATGCCAACATATAGCGCACTCACAAGATTAAATTGACTCCTTGTTTGCACAAGAAAGTCAAAACATACACCTTCAAGACTGGAAACAGTTGCGACTTTGATGCAGGAACCATGTGAGGTGTCATGAGAGAGTTTACCCGTTGGTGGCGCTATCGGTCTCTTGGATCGCAGTACCAGTGTCCATCAGCAGGTGTCTTCCAACACCTAGGACCTGCAGTAAGAGGTCTCTCCTGCTGGTGGCACTGTTGCATCCTTGGGCCGTAGTACCGGTGTCAACCAGCGGGTGCACTCTGGCAGTGTGGAGCAAACAGCACACACTGCGCTCAGCTGTGACATGAGGTCAATTACCACAGCCTTATAAATACCCGGCAAGCCCTTATAGGCTTGCCTTGGTATCTTTCTCCCTGTGCCTTGACCTTGCTGCCTGTATCCTGTTTGTGAACCTGCTCTGTCCCGCTCTGCTCTGCTCTGCTCTGCTCTGCTCTGCTCTGATCCGATCCGATCCGATCCCTATCCCAGGCCCAGGCCCATCCTGTTCTTGTCCCTCCTGATTCCCTTGGATCCCTACCCTGCAGCTTTACCATCCATCCTCTCCCCTTCCTGCTGGTTTCCCATCCTTACCCATCTGCTGACCTCCTGTGTATGACCCTGGCTTGGCTAACGTTTATGCTTCTGGTTTATCCCTTGTTCCTGCTTACCTGCTGTATATGACCCTGGCCTGGCTGACATCTGTGATTCCGGTATTGCCCCTTGCTGTATATACTATTGTTTGCTGTGGGTTTGTTGTGTTGGTTTTGCACTGTTTGTATTTTCTGGTTTATCACTTATTTTTAATAAATATTATTTATTCATTTACATGCGTTTGGGTTATCTCTGTGCAGTCCACACAGTCTGGTCAATTAGATCTCCTGACAGTATACCAAGGCCATCCCTGACCAGACGTGGCTGCATTGAGGAAACCATCCTGGTTTATCGGGTCTGCTAATATGGATTTCGATGAAATCCTTTATTATTCTCTGCTAGCAGAAGAGGATGGTGAATATTGTCGCCAGATTTTAAAAGGGTGGACTAGTGACAGGCTGTTGGAAACTATCCGATCAGCTCATTCCCTAGTGGATCAGGGGTATATGTCTTTTGAAGATGTTCAGCCCCTGATCCAGTTATGTGCAAAACCAGCCCTGTCATGCATTCCCGAGGGAAGTGATGATTTTTCGCCCCCCTTCAATTATGGCCAAGTTGAATCCCTGGTTTGGTTATTAGAGGATGATCCAGCCTATTTTATGGAACATTATTCCTCCTGTTCACAGCAAGTATTGTCTAATTGCATCCAGTCGGTGCAATCCTTGATTAGTCAGGCTGTGTGTGAATCAGCGTTTGTTCAACCTGTGCTGCAGGTGTGGTCAGATCTCCTGTCTTTAGCTAAGCCAAAATATTCCAGCCCTGCCATTAATCATCTGTCTCCCCAAAAATGTATCTCCCCGTCGCCTATGGCAACCTCAGCTACAGCCCAGTTTACTCAACCCCCTACCAAATACTACTACCCAGTCTCCAAGTGTAGCACCTATCCCGCCTTCAATCCACCTGTCTCTTCTCCTCCACCTGTAACAGTCCCACAAAACCCCTCTCTAGCTACAGTTCCTTGGTCTTTCTTCGATCCAGCTACTTTCTTTTCTTTCAGCCCTGCACCTACATACAAGACTGCACGGGCTAAACCAAAAAAGAAACAAAAATTCTTTCCTACCCACACGATCCTGCCAGTAACTCAACTTGCTTCCACACCAACTAACCCACCTGATTCTGTCAAACCTCTGCCTGCTACCCAGCCTGACAGTCCAGTGCCTGCTACCGAGCCTGATGCGCCAGTGTCTTCTACTCAACCTGTTGTGCCAATGCCTGTGCCCGCTGTCCAGTTTGATGTCCCTGCCTTCCAGTCTGGTGTACCCAGCTTCCAGTCTGATGCACCCACTCTCCAGTCTAATGCACCTGCAATCCAGTCTGATATGCCTGCCTTCCAGCCGGATGTCTTGAAGCTTGCCTTCCAGCCTGAAGTCCCGGTGCCCTCTTTTCAGTCTGTGCCCGCTCCCCAGTCTGATGTCTTCATGCCTGCCTCCCAGCCTGATGTCCCGAAGCTTGCTTTTCAGCCTGATGTCTTGGTTTCTGCCTTCCAGTCTGGTGTGCCCACCTTCCAGTCTGGTGTGCCCACCTTCCAGTCTGATGCGCCCGCTCTCCAGTCTGATATGCCTGCCTTCCAGCCGGATGTCTTGAAGCTTGCCTTCCAGCCCAAAATCCCAGTGTCCATATTCCAGTCTGACGCCCCAGCGACTATTGACCAGTCCGATGTACCTGCTGTTCTGCCCGATGTGCCAGCGCCTGTGTCTGCTGCCCAGTCTAAAGTTCCAGCACCCGCTGCCTGGTCTGATGTCTCGGTGCCGGCTTCCCAGTCCGCTTTCCAGCCTGATGTGCCAGTGTCTGCTACTCAGCCAGTTGTGCCAATGCCTGTGTCCGCTGCCCAGTTTGAGGTCCCAGTGCCTGCTGCTCAGCCTGAAATCCCAGTGTCCACGTTCCAGTCTGACGCTCCAGCGACTACTGACTCCGATGTACCTGTTGTGCCAGTACCTGTTGTTCTGCCTGATGTGCCCACTGTTCAGCCTGGTGAGCCTGCTTTCCGGTTTGATGTGTCCATCCTCCAGCCTGATATCCTGGTACCTGTCTTCCAGCCTGATGTCGTGATGTTGGTGTCCCAACCTGAGGTTTCGGTGCCCGTGTCCCAACCTGAGGTTTCGGTGCCCGTGTCCCAACCTGAGGTTTCGGTGCCCGTGTCCCAACCTGAGGTTTCGGTGCCCGTGTCCCAGCCTGGAGTTTCGGTGCCCGTGTTTCAGCCTGGAGTTTCGGTGCCCGTGTCTCAGTCTGTTGAATCGGTGCCCGTTACCCAGTCTGTTGAACTGGTGCCCGTTACCCAGTCTGCTAAACCGAAGTCCGTCACTTGGCCTGTCAAGCCAGTATCCGTTATCCGGCTTGCCGAACCAGTGCCCGGTGTCCAGCTCGCTGAGTCGGGGCCTGTTACCCAGCCCACTGGGAAGGGGTCCGTTACCCAGCTTGCTGAGCCAGTGCCTGTAATCCGGCCTGCCCTTACGGTGCTCGCTGTTCGGCCCATTGTTCCAGAGCCTGCTGCCCAGCTCGATGACCCGGAGCCTGCTGCCCAGCTCGATGACCCGGAGCCTGCTGCCCAGCTCGATGACCCGGAGCCTGCTGCCCAGCTCGATGACCCGGAGCCTGCTGCCCAGCTCGATGACCCGGAGCCTGCTGCCCAGCTCGATGACCCGGAGCCTGCTGCCCAGCTCGATGACCCGGAGCCTGCTGCCCAGCTCGGCTTGTTCCTGTCTGCTGCCCAGCTCGGCTTGTTCCTGTCTGCTGCCCAGCTCGGCTTGTTCCTGTCTGCTGCCCAGCTCGGCTTGTTCCTGTCTGCTGCCCAGCTCGGCTTGTTCCTGTCTGCTGCCCAGCTCGGCTTGTTCCTGTCTGCTGCCCAGCTCGGCTTGTTCCTGTCTGCTGCCCAGCTCGGCTTGTTCCTGTCTGCTGCCCTGCTCAAGTTGTTCCTGTCTGCTGCCCTGCTCAAGTTGTTCCTGTCTGCTGCCCTGCTCAAGTTGTTCCTGTCTGCTGCCCTGCTCAAGTTGTTCCTGTCTGCTGCCCTGCTCAAGTTGTTCCTGTCTGCTGCCCTGCTCAAGTTGTTCCTGTCTGCTGCCCTGCTCAAGTTGTTCCTGTCTGCTGCCCTGCTCAAGTTGTTCCTGTCTGCTGCCCTGCTCAAGTTGTTCCTGTCTGCTGCCCTGCTCAAGTTGTTCCTGTCTGCTGCCCTGCTCAAGTTGTTCCTGTCTGCTGCCCTGCTCAAGTTGTTCCTGTCTGCTGCCCTGCTCAAGTTGTTCCTGTCTGCTGCCCTGCTCAAGTTGTTCCTGTCTGCTGCCCTGCTCAAGTTGTTCCTGTCTGCTGCCCTGCTCAAGTTGTTCCTGTCTGCTGCCCTGCTCAAGTTGTTCCTGTCTGCTGCCCTGCTCAAGTTGTTCCTGTCTGCTGCCCTGCTCAAGTTGTTCCTGTCCGCCGCCCTGCTCAATGACTCTGACATGCCAGCCGTCTGCTCGGATGTGCCCACTGTCATCTCAGACGTACCCACCATCCAGTTTGATGTACCCGATGCCCGGCCTGATGTGCCCTCATCTGTTCGGTTGGAGGCCATGAACTTTGGACAGATGCACCTTGTTGGAGCGTCCGGAGGCCGCTCCTTTAGGGGGAGTACTGTCATAAGAGGGTTTACCCGTTGGTGGCGCTATCGCTCTCTTGGATCGCAGTACCAGTGTCCATCAGCAGGTGTCTTCCAACACCTAGGACCTGCAATAAGAGGTCTCTCCTGCTGGTGGCACTGTTGCATCCTTGGGCCGTAGTACCGGTGTCAACCAGCGGGTGCACTCTGGCAGTGTGGAGCAAACAGCACACACTGCGCTCAGCTGTGACATGAGGTCAATTACCACAGCCTTATAAATACCCGGCAAGCCCTCATAGGCTTGCCTTGGTATCTTTCTCCCTGTGCCTTGACCTTGCTGCCTGTATCCTGTTTGTGAACCTGCTCTGTCCCGCTCTGCTCTGATCCGATCCGATCCCTATCCCAGGCCCATCCTGTTCTTGTCCCTCCTGATTCCCTTGGATCCCTACCCTGCAGCTTTACCATCCATCCTCTCCCCTTCCTGCTGGTTTCCCATCCTTACCCATCTGCTGACCTCCTGTGTATGACCCTGGCTTGGCTAACGTTTATGCTTCTGGTTTATCCCTTGTTCCTGCTTACCTGCTGTATATGACCCTGGCCTGGCTGACATCTGTGATTCCGGTATTGCCCCTTGCTGTATATACTATTGTTTGCTGTGGGTTTGTTGTGTTGGTTTTGCACTGTTTGTATTTTCTGGTTTATCACTTATTTTTAATAAATATTATTTATTCATTTACATGCGTTTGGGTTATCTCTGTGCAGTCCACACAGTCTGGTCAATTAGATCTCCTGACATGAGGTCAATCAGAGCAGTAGCCAAGGGTGCCGCTGGCCGCTGACAATACTTGCCTCCAGAGTCCTTCTAGAGCCACCAGGCATTAGCATAAGAAACATTAAGAAGTAAAGGTGAAGCTGCCCATAGTGAAGTAACGTTTATTTAAACAAGGTAACATAGCACTTACATTGTGTTTAAAATAGATCAGGCATTCACAATAATGTACCAGAAAGGGCTACTGGTATTCCAGCGTACGTTCCACCAGACCGGAAGTGACATAACCGGAAGTGTCACCCTATGCGTTTCGTCATTCGCATGGGATGTTCTCAGGAGCAATAAATGCTATATCACTTTGGGAGTCTTCCCCTTTCCTTCCTAATGTTTCTTATGCTAATGCCCGCTGGCTCTGAGAGAACTCTGGAGGCAAGTAGCGTAGGCAGTAAGTGGTACCCTTGGTTACGTCTCTGATTGACCTCACATGGTTCCTGCATCAAAGTGGCAAATGTTTCCAGTCTTGAAGGTGTATATCACAACAAGCGTGTTTTGACTTTCTTGTAATCAATTTAATCTGGTGAGTGCGGTATACACTATGTTGGCACATGGTGGAATGGAGCACATATTTTTACAATCTCATCATGTACATAGGAGTTATGGAACACTGAATATAGGTTTTATAATGGGACTTTTATGAACATTTCTATAAAATTTGCATATTTAAGTGTGAGCGCTGTATTCTTTTGTTTTGTTTTATCTGATCTCTAGTGTGTGGATACTGTATGGGCACTAATAATAAATGAAGGGAACAATATCAGTGTTTAAATCACCAGGGTGTCACTTACCAAGCTACGCGTTTCCCTAAAAAGAAATGAGAAAAGAAGTTGTACTGGCATGACCATCACAGACGCAAATGTCCCGATAAAAATACTTTCCCATGTAACCAGGGACTGCAGTCCTATGACAGAGCTGAAACACAAAGAGCGATTCCAACTTACTCTTCAGTTACTGCACAACCCAACTATTCACAGATGTATTTTTTTCCTGAACCCCAGAAACACAGATATGATATTAAGAAGGAAATATTTATAATAATGAAAATAATAGATGACGATAGTAATAATTATAAAAATGAGAGCATAATAAACTTATTAGAAGAATAAACTTATAAAGAAGGATATTTTTATAGCAAAATCTTAGGGCACCCACAGGCATAAAGTTCACATGACCACTAAGAGACTGGCACTGATTCCAGCACAGGATGGCCCAATACTTTCAAGGACAAAATATGTGTGTATTAGTATGGACTGAGTTGAGGGGCTACAGATTATGGGTAGGGTTTAGGGTTAGGGTTTCTTACATAGAATTTCCAGTGATTTCCCCCATGGGTTGGTTATCCACCTATAAAAAGTTCAATGCCCCACTATCAGGTTGGTGGTGACACCTGTTGGCACTAACCTTCCCTCTTGAATTCCAATGGCCCCATACCACAATGAGCAGATTGCCATGTAGAAATGAAGTGCCAATGCACAACACGTGACTCTCTGAACACGTGTAAACCGGCTTCGTGCAGGACGCCACCACACGGACAACCAGAGGTGCCAGTCTGTTAAACCAAGGAAGAGCTGCTGGGGGAACACCTGGGAGAAGCTGCTGAACTCTTGAGGACCTGAAAAATACAGAACATTAGATTAGACCTGTGTTTGCTTGAATCCACATCACAAGTTGCCGTAGTGTGGGTGAGCCAGCCACGAGCACCATAACAACAAGTGGTGGTCTAGGGCTAGGACACATGCTTCCTATCATTGCTATGGTGATGGCAGCAAGCTCACCCCTACCATGACAATGCATGACTGTGATCCAGCGAAGGTGGCATGCAAGGCCCACAATTTAGGAAAAGGTCATAGTCCTCCACCTCCAAACATTCTCCACCTACTGCCCTCTGCCGTACGGCTGAAATCAAAAGGTAGGGCTCGGATGTAAAGTGTTGACTGTGTAATAGGGGAGCTCTGTGCTGGGGGGACTCTGGTGTGATGAGGAGTCTTGTAAAGGAGGCCTCTGACTCATGGAGGCAACTGTGATGTGATAGGGGGCCTCTGACATGATGGGGGACCTCTGAAGTGAAGGGAGGCCTCTGATGTGAAGAAGAGACTATGATGTGAAGGGTAGGTGGGTGGGGAGGGGGGTTATAATGTGATGGAGGACCTCTGATGTGATAGAGGAACCTCTAAGTGATAGGTTGTCATGGAAAAAAAAAATACCCCCCCCCCCCCACCCCTGTCCACTGATACCTCTAATGCATTTGCTCACTGCCATTGGAAATAATGGGGAATGGGGGAATAGGGGGAAATAATGGGGAATGGGGGGAAGAGAATCTAGTGAGTAGAAGTCCTGGGGCGAAAAAATCTGAATGATCAGACTTGCTCAAGCTTAGAGGAAGCCTAGAGCTGTTCCGATAACCAATCCAATGTTGTGCAGAAGCCTTGAACACACAGCATGCCTAACCTTGAAGAAGATTCAGGGATACAGCAGTATAGGTCACATCAAGTTCCATTATTGTTGGTGAAGAGCAGCAAAAGGAAGATATAGTGAGCACAAGATCAACAAAACTGGATGTCCAAAGAATGGAAGAAACTTGTCTTGTCTGACCACCGTAGAGTTCTTTTGTGACGTGCTAAAGGTAGAGTGAGAATCTGGAGTACCAGCATTGGATCTATCTTGTCTTGTGGCAGATGGTGAAGCTGCTTTAATAGAACCTTTCTTTGGGGCACCTGTGGCCCTTGAATACAAAGTGATATTCCACAGCATACCTAAATAGCGCTGACCTCCTGTATAGATACTATGTAGATGGATCTAACAAAGTTACCACGGACTGTATCTAATATACAGTATTGCACAAAAGGTAACAATGGAACACTTACAGGTTGCTAGGATTTCTTTCTCCACTCTTCCTCCATTCCGATCATTCTCTACAGACAGCCAGTCATTCACCAGGAAGAAGTAGAGGAAATCCGTCTGCTTGTCCCATACAGAAACATATTGCAGAAACCATGATGGATCCAATCCTAGACACACAACAAGTCACTAAATATGTGCATATATATACACACAGTATGTATATATATATATATATATATATATATATAATCATTATTATTATTTCTTTTAAAGCTGATCAATAAAATTGCACAAATTATTGTTTCATATCTATCCTTTGTGCACCAGCTTTCTGCAAGTGCTTTCTATTCCTGCACGAAAGAAGAGATCACATTGTACAGATTGTTGAGACTGGGAACATCTGGCTTAGTCAATTATATACAGGCTGACAAGCATACATGTAGTGCTGGGCTTGCTTATCAGAAAGCTCAATGGCCTTTATCAAGAGAGTATCAGGAACGTGACTTACAATACATTTTAACGTGTAAAATAAAGGCTTTATAGACACCAGTAAATTAGTTGTATGGATCAGTTTATAAACCCGTAAGAAAAAAAATAAAGCGGACTAAAAAGTATAGGCCTCTTTCACACGAGGGATCCGTATGTCCGTTTTTCATCCTTCCGTTTTCGGATGAAAAACGGACATACATGTATCCCTATGGAGCGTCGGATGTCAGCGGTGACATGTCCGCTGACATCCGACCCGCTCCGATCCGAAAAACCTACTTTTCCATCCGTTTTCGGATCGGATCGGGTGACGACGGACACTACGGCCCGTCATCATCTGATCCCCCATAGGGAAGAGCGGCGCTCTGACAGGTCCGTAGCTGCACAGTGTGCAGCGATGGACCTGTCATCTTTCTGCTCTGAGCAAGCGGGTGTTCACGGGGCGGATCACCACTGTGAAAGAGCCCTAGTTTTTAAAAAACAGAATTAAACAGAACATTTGTAGAGTTTTAATCTGAATCAAACTAGGTCAGTTTTAAGTGGAAGTAACTGTCAACAGTTCAAAGTTTGCTGGCTGCCTCAAGTTGTATATAAACCCAAAACCAAAAATGTAATGCGCTACAAATTACCAGTCCTTGGTGTGATGCCTGCATTTGTTTTCTTTTTTCAAGATTGCTTTGCTTATTACCTGGTAATCCTGCAAATAACACATTTTCTTACCCTGGTTCACCACATCACTCATTAAATGTATCTATGGAGAAGGCCATGGTTATCACTGTGAGCTGCTGGTATGGACTGCAAACATGTTCATACAGTGCCTTGAAAAAGTATTCATACCCCTTGAAATTTTCCACATTTTGTTATGTTACAACTAAAAACGTAAATGTATTTTATCGGGATTTTATGTGATAGACCAGCACAAAGCTCAAGCTCTATCAGATTGGATGAAGAGCCTGCGAACAGCAATTTTCAAGTCTTGCCACAGATTCTCAATTGGATTTAGGTCTGGACTTTGACTGGGCCATTCTAACACATGAATATGCTTTGATCTAAATTATTCCATTGTAGCTCTGGCTGTATGTTTAGGGTCGTTGTCCTGCAGGAAGGTGAATCTCTGCCCCAGGATCAAATCTTTTGCAGACTCTAACATGTTTTCTTCTAAGATTGCCCTGCATTTGGCTCCATCCATCTTCCCATCAACTCTGATCAGCTTCCCTGTCCCTGCTGAAGAAAAGCATCCCCACAACATGATGCTGCCACCACCATGTTTCACAGTGGGGATGGTGTGTTCAGGGTGATGTGCAGTGTTAATTTTCCGCCAAACATAGCGCTTTGCTTTTAGGCCAAAAAGTTTAATTTTGATCTCATCTGACCTGAGCACCTTCTTCCACATGTTTGCTTTGTCCCCCACATAGCTTATCGCAAACTGCAAACGAGACTTCTTATGGCTTTCTTTCAACAATGGCTTTATTCTTTCCACTCTTCCATAAAGGCCAGAAATGTGCATGACTAATAGTTGTCCTGTAGATTCTCCCACTTGAGCTGAGTTACCATGGGCCTCTTGGCTGCTTCTCTGATGAACGCTCGCCTTGCCCAGTCTGTCAGTTTAGGTGGACGGCCATGTCTTGGTAGTTTGCAGTTGTGCCATACTCTTTCCATTTTCGGATGATGGATTGAACGGTGCTCCGTGAGATGTTCAAAGCCTGGGATATTTTTTTATAACCTAACCCTGCTTTAAACTTCTCCACAACTTTATCCCTGACCTGTCTGGTGTGTTCCTTGGCCTTCACGATGCTGTTTGTTCAATAAGATTCTCTAATAAAACCTCTGAAGGCTTCACAGAACAGCTGTATTTATACTGAGATTAAATTACACACAGGTGGACTCTATTTACTAATTAGGTGACTTCTGAAGGCAATTGGTTCCACTAGATTTTAGTTAGGGGTATCAGAGTAAAGTGGTATGAATACAAATGCTTGTCACACTTTTCACATTTTTTTTGTAAAAAATGTTGAAAACTATTTATCATTTTCCTTCCACTTCACAATTATTTGCCACTTTGTGTTGGTCTATCACATAAAATCCTGATAAAATAAATTTCCGTTTTTGGTTGTAACATGACAAAATGTGGAAAATTTCAAGGGGTGTGAATACTTTTTCAAAGCATGTAATAAAAGATAGAAACAGGAAAGACCAAAATATAGAACACCACATCCCATATATAGAGATATAGAAAGAAAGGGCTGTAGGCATTAAGCCTAGGGACTTTAAAGGTGTTGATATCAGAAAATTTTTATAAACACTGGTTCAAAACCATGTTAGAATAAAAGAAAAATTTTTATTATTACAAATAATTGAAAAAAGGCCTATCAATGGGCCAATGCATAGTACAACAATTTCCAGAAAATTCATAAAGTGCTACTACAGTTTATGATGCAGATACCAATTTCTTCCCGACATGTTTCGCTCTGTGGAGCTTCCTCAGGGGATTGTGTGGTATCAATTATAGGACTGAAAATTGCATAGAGAAGGGAAAAGCAAATCCTCTTTTATTTGGCTATTACTATGATAGATGTTTTGGATCTAAGTTAAGGCTGGTTTAATTCCTCCCTTTCCAGATGGTCCCTATCTCTTTTCCACATTGAAGTCTTCCTTCCTTTTCTCATTACATCCTATGGCTGGTGCTCCTGTCCCACTAAACACCCAGGATGTCCTTTATCACCAAAATTGATTCTACCTTCTAAAACACATCCAGGTAAAATCTATTATTGAAATACTATTGGTTATTTCCAAATGCAGCAATTTCTGATTGTACATAGCCAACAAGTTTTCCGTAAAATACTTAACATATTTCTCTAACTACATGTGTCCTGTCTTTTCCAGTTAGGACACTATATAAAAACTTTTGATTATACAAGTATCACCTCTGCAAGCAAACCGGTGATCCAGGAATCTCAATGAGTGGGAGGTTAGCCTAGGAGTTAACTTTTCTCAAAAGTCTGGCAAAACTTCAGCCTCATTTTAACAAATATTGTTTCTAGGTAAGGGTTCATTAATACCCAATATTTTTTTTTTTTTTTTTTTCATTCATTTCTGTTTGTTTTTTGTTTAATTAAATATAAGTTTAACAATTTCAGTTAAAATTAATAATGATGTATATTAATTTCATTCTATATTACTAATTTGATATTTTGGTATTTGTTAAATTATCTTTACTATGTAATTTGTCTAAATTCAAATATATTTTTGTATTGATGGTTTTCCCTTCTCTATGCAATTTTCAGTCCTATAATTGATACCACACAATCCCCTGAGGAAGCTCCACAGAGGGAAACATGTCGGGAAGAAATTGGTATCTGCATCATAAACTGTAGTAGCACTTTATGAATTTTCTGGAAATTGTTGTACTATGCATTGGCCCATTGATAGGCCTTTTTTCAATTATTTGCAATAAAAATTTTTCTTTTATTCTAACATGGTTTTGAACCAGTGTTTATAAAAATTTTCTGATATCAACACCTTTAAAGTCCCTAGGCTTAATGCCTACAGCCCTTTCTTTCTATAACTTTTTCAAAGCACTGTATCTGTTCATTTCCATTATATTGGGGGCAGGGCGAATGGCTATTTACAGAAGATAGCTAGGCAGGAAAATTATCTTCAGTGCAGTTCACAGGAAACTTCAAGAGCACTGTATTTCTGGCAAGATCAATAGGTATTTTCTGTATTCGCAGAAAATGCTCTTGAAAAAAAGAAAAAGAATGCAGCCACCACATCTAAGGACTGTAAGCTTTAACATATTGCATTTTTGCGCTTGTGGTGGCTATCCTTCAAATGTGTAATTATTTGAACCTCTTTTTAAAAAAATACTGTATTCTTATTTTTGTACTTTCCATAGCGATAATATCTGCTCATCTAGCTATTTTCATATACAGTACCAGTGTTGTCATGCCACACACGAATCTTCCAGATCTCTCCCAAGTTGGTGTCTGTTTCAACCTGGAACATGTCGAGACTTCCTGTGGTTAGGCCTCCCCTGCTGTTTAGGTGACGGGCTCCACTTTTGTTCAACCCATATAGGTTGAGGCCAACATGGGCAGTAGTGCCTAAATGATAACCAAACAAATAAAAAGATTAGCATATCAAAATACAGAAAATCTTAGAAGATCACTTTTAAGTATTATTTGGATAAAACTGTAGCACACTATGGATGCACATGTCATGCGGTGTATATACTGTATATGCCCCATACAATTAATCAGTACACACCTGCCTCTCTCCTCCAGCCTGTCTTCACCAACACCCAGTATCTGTACTGGCCTTGCGGACCACACAGTGGAATGGTTCCTACCCATGACAAGTCCAGGTGGTCCAGCTTGTGCGCTATCAGGACCAGCAGCAGATATAGAGCTAGGAGAATCGAGCAGCACAACAATGCAAGTGTCCACCGACGGGGAGACTAGACACACAAAACAAGGTTAGGCTAGCAGGAAAGAATGGAAAATAACTTTTATAACAGCATAATTTCACCTGTATTGTATTCAACCAATCCAGTCATTCAGTAGAACTGATATCCCTCATTGATGCAAAGCTCCCAGTTCCAACTATACAGAATTTATTTGGATTGACTGTTTCTTATTTCGGACCATGTCCCTCTGTCTCTCTTTCCTCCACACATTTTTTTAAATTTATCTTTGGTGTAGAGTCTGGTAATGATAAATGTACATTGCCAAATGCTGCGTACAGACGAGCGGAATATCCGACAGAAAAAGTCCGACGGAAGCTTTTCATCGTCTATTCCGATCATGTGTATGCCTCATCTGACTTTTTTTTTCAAAAATTCTGACGGACCTCGAAATGGAACATGTTCTAAATATTTCTGACGGAACCAATTCCTATCGGAAAAAACGCTCGTCTGTATGCTGTTCCGACGCACCAAAAAAGACGCATGCTCTGAAGCAAGTACGAGACGGAAGCTATTGGCTACTGGCTATTGAACTGAGGATGTGGAGGAAGGAGAGGTGGTGGAGATTGTCACCACAACAGGTGAGTGTCTGACACCACAGATTCAGGTAATAGATGTATGCCTGCATATTTATAATACATGTTGTGTATTTTATTTTTTAGGTGATGTACAGGTTGTGGAAGAACAATCTCATCATTTCACCAGTGACAGTGCCCAAGGGCTAATCCAAGAGATAATGTGTTGTATTCGGGATTTAGACTGTATAAAGCAAAAAACAATTGAGATTGAACAAAAACTGAAGAACATGATTGATGTGCTAGGAAGAATCTAAATACCCAAAAAATGCCACCATCTGGTTTTTTTTTAGCACAAATTTTTGTCAAAATTTAAAAGTTTTCTAGTCCCGTCATACGCGTTGTACGTCACCGCCTTCTGGACGGTCGGAATTTGGTCTGACCGTGTGTATGCAAGACAGCTTGAGTGGAATTGCGTCGGAACGCCGTCGGAAAAACCTTTAGAGTTTATTCCGACGGCAAAACCGGTCATGTGTACAGGGCATAAGTCTTACTAGCTTTGCTTAAAACAAAAATCATGTTTACAGAGCTCAATAGCTCATGCTGAAATTTTAACATACCTGAATGGTCAGGTACATAAATACCATCAAGTAGTTCAATTAAAGGAGAAACCGAAAAGTGAGAATGAGGTAGCCTCTTCTACACCCAGTCACATGTAAGAGTTTTGTTCCACTCTCCTCTCTGCACTACTTTATATATTCCTTCCTAATCATGACAGTGATATTATATTAATGACTGAAGTAATTTGGTGGGACTTACAAATTCCACCCTGATTAAAGAAGAATTCCAGGTTTGGTATATTTGTTATATAATTACATTGGTTCAGCCTGGACCAATGTAACTATGTATATACTGTAGCATACCTGGCCAATGCCCCGGGAAGCTGGAAATCACCGAAATAGACACTGCTACTCCGATGATTTCCACCTGCTTCCGGGTTCCGGGCTGAGTGGCCAGCCTAATGCATTGTGATTACAGGAGGTTGGCCGTTCAGCATGGGCACCATTTGGAGAATGCTTTGCATTCTAGAGAGCACGAGGTAATGAGAGCACAAGGTGGAGAGCGTAATGTCAACGCCCCACCTCTCCACCTCGTCCTATCAGAAAATGCTTTGCATTCTCAGAATGGCGTGCATGCATCAGGTCAGCCGCTTAGCATGGGATCAGGAAGTAAGTGTGAATTACTGGAGCAACGGTATCTACTTCAGTGATTTCCAGCTTTCCAAGCCCTTCAGCCAGGTATGATAAATACCTAGTTACATTGGTCCAATGGTATGGTATATACATAGTTACATTGGAAGTCTTCTTTAAAAACACACACTCTTTTCCGAGCAAATAATAAAGTGACTCCGTCACGAGAAAAGAATAGGGAAATTGCGGGTCCTTTAATAAAAATGCTAGTTGCCTGGCTTTAATATATTTTGTAATTGAGTGTTATGCCCTGTACACACGGTCGGACTTTCCGTCGAAATATGTTCGATCGGAGCTTGTTGTCGGAAATTCCGATCGTGTGTGGGCTCCATCGGACTTTTTCCATTGGAATTTCCGACACACAAAGTTTGAGAGCAGGCTATAAAATTTTCCGACAACAAAATCCGATCCTTTAAATTCCGATCGTGTGTAGACAAATCCGACGGACAAAGTGCCACGCATGCTCAGAATAAATTAAGAGACGAAAGCTATTGGCTACTGCCCCGTTTATAGTCCCGACATAAGTGTTTTACGTCACCGCGTTCGGAACGATCAGATTTTCCGACAACTTTGTGCGACCGTGTGTATGCAAAACAAATTTGAGCCAACATCCGTCAGAAAAAATCCGATGGATTTTGTTGTCGGAATGTCTGAACATTGTCCGACCGTGTGTACGGGGCATTACAGTTCTGTATCTTTATGCATGCTCCAGGTCATAAAAAGTATCATAGCCAATGTACCAGCATGACAATGAGGGAAACATTATTCTCAAAGTTTAGCAATGGCAACATTCATACGTTTTTTATGACACAATCACTGTAATAAAAAGGTAATTATACTCACAGGGGTCAACCATACGAGTTGGTGAGGAGGTACAAACAGACTGGCTCCAAACAGAGTTAGATGCTGGGCCTGGCAAACAGCTTGATGGGGAAGACTGGCATTGCTTGGGCTCATGCCGTCTGTTCTCCATGTCAGGCTTGGCACATGGAAGTATTGGCAGAGGCTGGAGAAAAGGCTGACAGAGACTGAAACTGAGCTGACAGAGAGAAGACTTGTGATATTGATTTGATACTCCATCAAGGACCCACTGAGACACCAGAATACAAAGGAAAGAGAGCACAGTGTCAACACTATAGGCAATAGTCAAGTCTTTCTACTGTTAAATGTTCATCACACAAAAACGGCATTATTTAATATAGCAGAGTCTTTATTATAATAGAGTCTTGCTTGGAAATGCTTTTATATATTTTTTTCCTCTCTTTCCTTGCTACCATCAATTCCACTCTAGTGCTCTGTGCTGGCAGAGCTGAGTACCAGCCACACCCACAAGTGTCATCACACAAACTTGCATTGCAGAGGAAAACAGGAGGCGTGTCCAACCAGTTCAGTTACTGAATGCTAATTATTGAGCGCCCTGGTTCTAACTCTTGTGCCTATTAGATTGCACACTCATCTTCAGACACTCAGCATAACTGTTTTAATAGGAAAGTGTCAGTAAGCCTATGAAAAATGGAGGTTGTTAGTATAATGTCTTTCTGACTGGATATCTATATCCATGACTTCAATTGCACTTTAAAGACCGATGCTATTTAAAACCGGTTCAATACAGGGCATTTTCACCCCCTCCCTTCCCAGACCAATTTTTAGTTTTCGGCGCTGTCGCACTTTAAATGACAATTGCGCGGTCGTGCAACGTTGTACCCAAACAAAATTGATGTCCTTTTTTCCCCACAAATAGAGCTTTCTTTTGGTGGTATTTGATCACCTCTGCGGTTTTTATTTTTTGCGCTATAAACAAAAGAAGAGCGACAATTTTGAAAAAAAACACAATATTTTTTACTTTTTGCTATAATAAATATCCCATTTTTTAAAAAAAAAAACTATTTTTTGTCCTCAGTTTCAGCCGATATGTATTCTTCTACATATTTTTGGTAAAAAAAAATCGCAACAAGCGTATATTGATTGGTTTGCGCAAAAGTTATAGCGTCTACAAAATATAGGATAGATTTATGGCATTTTAAAGTTTTTTTTATTTATTTATTTTTTTTTAATAGTAATAGCAGCGATCTGCGATTTTTTTTCGTGACTGCGACATTATGGCGGACACATCGGACACTTTTAACACATTTTTGGGACCATTGTCATTTATACAGCGATCAATGCTATAAAATTGCATTGATTACTGTATAAATGTGACAGGCAGGGAAGGGGTTAACCACTAGGGGGAGACGAGGGGTTAAATGTGTTTCCTAGGAGAGTGATTCTAACTGTAGGGGGAGGGGACATACAAGGGGAGGAGACCGATCAGTGTTCCTATGTACTGGGAACACAGATCGGTCTCCTCTCACCTGACAGGACGTGGATCTGTGTGTTTACACACACAGATCCACGGTCCTGCTCAGTTAACGGGCAATCACGGGTGCCCAGCGGACATCGTGGCCGCCGGGCACACGCACCGGGTCCCGAGCAATGCGGCGGGCGCACGCGCCCCCTAGACGGCCGGGAAGCCCAGGACGTCATTTGACAGCCACCCAGGATGGGAGATCCCATCTGCGGCCGTCATTTGACTATGGGCGGGTACTGAAGTGGTTAAAACTGCAATTTCATTCAAGCATAACAGCTTTTTAGATCTCTCATATGATTTTTAGGTACGGTGGCTTGAAAAAGTATTCACACCCCTTGATATTTTCCACATTTTGTCATGTTACAATCAAAAATGTAAATGTATTTTATTGGGATTTTATGTGATAGACCAGGGGTGGGCAACCTTAAAGAGCTGAAGATCTACTTGAACAACACAGGAGAAGTCAAAGATCACCGGGCACAGTGTTGCCCTGTGTTGCCTCCTTGGACCGGATTTAAACCTCTAATTGCCGTATTACCATGTCACAAGCACCCGCATTGCATGGCACTCATGGTATTAATTCAGGTGGTGAGGAGGCAACATATCATCTCCTCACCACCTGTCAACACACACTTGGATCGCCTAGAGGAGCAGCATTGCTTGCTGCACTTGTGAATGAGCCCTTAGTTGCATTCGACAGCAGAACCCTTAGGGCTCATTCACATGTAAAGTTGGTGGTGAAACAGCAGGATATAAAAGGAAGTCTATGGCTAAGAGCAGCAAACCCGCAGAAAAGCTGGAGGTACACTGCACCCGCGGTGTGTGGGTAAACCGCAGTGCATCAGCGTGAAAGCAGCTCTTTACTAATATGCCCAGTGTATTGCTTCACACTGACCTGAAGATCTCTTCTTTCCTGCTGCTGGCACCACTCTGGAGACTGCTAGCTGGGATAAGAGGTGGAGTGCAGTTGGTATCACGCCGCATGGGACAGGAGCCGGTACTTCAGAGAAGGCATCGGCTTATGTGGCTCTCGCTCCCTACTACAGCTCCAACTTTACAAGTAGTCCCTATGCATTGCACTCTGTATGATGCTTTGGAATCGTGGGTCAGCAAGTCCAGACCGAGATCTACCAGTCACCTGTCTGAGATCTACTGGTAGATCGCAATCTACAGGTTGCTGACCCCCCGTGATAGACCAACACAAAGTGGTACATAATTGTGAAGTGGGAGGAAAATGATAAATGGTTTTCAAATTTTTTTTACAAATAAATATGTAAAAAGTGTAGAGTGTACACAATAGTGGCTGCTGTCACAAAGTAGTCCCCATGTGAAGCAACGCACTTTTCTAGATGACTATGCCACTGCCGAAAACATTGCTGGAATTCTTTTTTTCTGGAACGCTGTGCAGTATCTTTGTCGTGGCACAAGAACATCTTAAAATCTGTGCCCTTTTAAGGCATTTTTTAATTTTGGAAACAGCCAAAAGTCGCAGGGTGCCAAGTTAGGGGAATAAGGTGGTTAGTCAAGTTTTGAAATAGATTTCTGGGCCAGGAACTCACGAACACGTAACTCATCATGTGCAGCAGCATTGTTGAGGTGGAAAATCTACTTCAGGTCTTTTCCTCTGAACACATTCCCGTAACCTTTTCAGAATTTCCAAGATATAGGGCGTACACACGGTCGGACTTTGTTCGGATATTCCGACAACAAAATCCATGGATTGGATGTTGGCTCAAACTTGTCTTGCATACACACAGTCACACAAAGTTGTCGGAAAATCCGATCGTTCTGAACGCGGTGACGTAAAACACGTACGTCGGGACTATAAACGGGGCAGTGGCCAATAGCTTTCATCTCTTTATTTATTCTGAGCATGCGTGGCACTTTGTCCGTCGGATTTGTGTACACACGATCAGAATTTCCGACAACGGATTTTGTTGTCGGAAAATTTTATCTCCTGCTCTCAAACTTTGTGTGTCGGAAATTCCGATGGAAAATGTCCGATGGAGCCCACACATGGTCGGAATTTCCGACAACACGCTCCAATCGGACATTTTCCATCGGAAAATCCGACCGTGTGTACGGGGCATAACAATGTTGGTTGACTGTTGTACCCTGTTCTTGCATCATTGTGGACATCTTCTGCCCCTCCTTAAACTGGCTATGCCATTCAAAAACACTTGATTTCTTTGTGAAATGTTCACTATAAGCCTGCTGCAACAGAGCTAAAGCTTTGATTTTTGCACATTTGAGGTTAATCCGCTGCTCCAGGTTCCGGTCACTCATTTTCCGCCAACATTGCAATGCACACACTTACTATTTCTTCTACTATTTCTTCTACTACTCCATAAAGACTGAGTCAACTGGTCTGCGGCCCAGGCGAGTGCAAGTTGGAACATGTCAAAGCACACTCGAGTGTGAATGGCTGTGTGACTCACCATTAAGGTGCTATGCCACGGGCATTCCTGGAATTAAATTGTCACACCTCGTACATTTATACAATAGTTTATGAGTCTATCTGTTGTCACTGCAGCACTGCATTTGTTGTTAATTAAAGTTAACATTTGGGTTAATATAGTTTATAAACAGGAAGAATTCAATATCAACCCCTTCCCACCTAAGGGTAAAACAAATGTTAATGCCTAAGCACGATTTTGCAACTTTGACATGTGTTAGTAAAACTGTACATATCATCACAACTACTTTGTGTATCCAGGTGAATTATACCTTGGTTTTTCAGGTCAAATTGGGCTTTCATTTGGTGGTAAATGGTAATGGATATCTCCTGATTTTTTTTTTTTTATTATTATCTATAGAAAACTGGCCCTAAATAGTAAAAGAAATATATTTTTTTAATTTATATTTCTTGGTATTACCTTACTTTACCACCAACAAACAACCCAAATTAAATTCTCATGGTCCTGACATTCGCAGCGATACCACATATGTGTTTGTTAGTTGTTGTTTGTACCCATGGTAGAGCCTACAATGGTACACATTTCGTTTTTTTTTGTTTTTTTTTATCCTGCCTAAAACATACTGGGGTTGATTTACTAAAATTGCAAAATCTTGCAAAAAAAAAAAATCAGCATCCAGGTTTTTTTGCAAAGCTTAACAAGCTGAAATTAGAGGCTGATTGGCTACCATAAAGAGCTGCACCAGATTTTGTACTCTCCAGCTTTAGTAAATCAACCGCACTGACACTAAGGGTCGGTTCACACTGGGGCAACACGACTTCAGCGCGACTTTGTACCGCGACTTCAACGCGGCTTCAAATCAGCGCGACTTCAGCGCGACTTCAGCAAATTACAAGGCGACTTGAAGTCGCCTCCATGACAGGCGACTTCGCCTGTGGCCAATCAGCTCTCTGGGAGGGAGGGGGGGAGGGAGGGGTTTTCCCTGCAAAGTCGCTTGACTTTACAGAGAGATCCGACTTGGAGGGGACTTCCATTGATTTCTATGGTACAGGTCGCCTACCAAGTCGGATCAAAGTAGTACAGGGAGTACGCTCTGAAGTCGGAGCGACTTCAGTAGCGTCTATTAAGACGCTAGCGTTCACTCCCATTGAAACTATTTCTGGGGCGACTTGGGGCGACTTGAGGGCGTACAAGTCGGATCCCAAGTCGCCCCAGTGTGAACCGAGCCTAACGGACAATGATACTAATTAAAAAAAAATGTAAAAAATTCTACCCAAAATATGCTGACTGTGACCTTTGACTCCAACCTTGACTTTATTTTTTATTTAAAAATTTTATTTTTTTTTTTATTTTTTTTATTTACAGCTTCATCTGCTGCAAGGAGAGGAAGATACAACGTATCTGTCTCTACTTTCAGAAGAGGATGTAAACACAGGGGCAGTCTCACAGAGTGACTGATCACTGTGATAGCCAATCAGAGGCTATTACAGACATACCCCACTTTTAAGTACACAATGGGGTTTATTTACTAAAGCTGGAAAGTGCAAAATCAGGCTCACTTCTGCATAGAAACCAATGAGCTTCCAGGTTTTATTACCAAAGCTTAACTGAACAAGCTGGGGTTAGAAGCTCATTGGTTTCTATGCAGAAGTGAGCCTGATTTTGCACTTTCCAGCTTTAGTAAATAAACCCCATTGTGTACTTAAAAGTGGGGTATTCCTGTACAGTGATCCTGTAACCTGGAACTGGGAGTCCAAGGTCCCAGCCGTTATGTGGCCCCACGGAAAAGGACCCACTTCTCTTAGGCCGCATATATGTGTATGGTCGGCAGGAAGGGGGTTAAAGGGGGGTGACGGCCGCAATATTTTTTTTTTTTTAAGTCAGCAGCTACAAACACTGTAGCTGCTGACTTTTAATAAGGACACTTACCTGTCCAGCGAGCCCGCGATGTCGGCCCCCCGAGGCTGAAGATTTTCCAAAGATTTTTGATGCAATTTTTTATTTTAGGGTGGCCCTCGACTTTAATACCAGTTATAGATAAAGACTAGGTACAGATACGTTTATACCTCCAGGTACTGGGGAGAAGCAGAGTGAGATTCCATGTATTCTTCTCATCCAATGAGAACTTTAATGTTTGAATCCTTTGCATGTCAGAAGTATTGAAGAACTGAAGGGGTCCATATGAAATTAACAATCCCGGGGACTCTTCAAGTGACCAGTCTGACTCTAAAAATATAAAGTACATTTTATGACCTTTTTAGTTTCTTTACAAAGCAATATTTATTAAAAAAACAAAAGGCTTAGGATATTATCTACAGCAAAGACATTAAAGTAGTGATAAACCCTGAAAGCAAAACTTCCCTTTACAAATAGTGTAAATACATTTTGTGCCCCCAGTTCTTACCTTTTGATGTCTTTTTCCCCTTGGGAGTGCACCCTGTACACAGCGGTAGGGCTGCTGCCTGGATGGCGCTTATGCAGTAGTGACTGCTGGAGCTGTCTGGCACTGTCTGGCGCATGCTCAGTAGTGGCTCATATCTGTCTGAGATGTCGTACTGTGCCTGGCTGGTGCACATGTCTAGTCGGTGCATGCAGAGTACTATGCTTAATGCGTTTGTTTCCCCAACACTTCATATTCCTGATAGGTGCCTGCTGTACCCTGTACTTGTATGAAAAAGTATCCTGTTCTCTTTGTATTGCTTCCTTTGTGTAAAATCACTGGTGTTCCTGCCAGTCCCTCTGCTTTCCTATTCAAAACTGACCCCACTAACCAGGAGAGCACATCATGGTCAGTTCTCTAGCTATGCTGGGAACTCAGTGTACTCTCCTCCAATGATCAGACTTGTCCTGACATCCCACCACTGCACAGCCATTCACTGGGAAGCTCAGTGTGATGTTGCTTCTTCTCCCCCCAGCTCTTATGCAGCAGAGAACAGAGGAAATGTGATCACTTATAATAAAAGGAAAAAAGGCATTTATCATTTTTTTTTATATCTATATGTAGCGGCATCTCCGACCTCCAAAGGTCTAATGGTGACCTCCACAGGAGAACTGACATCCTTCCTTGTAGTGTGGGTTATTAGGCATGGTGGGTGTATTGCAAGTTGGAAACATGGGCGCCAGTCACTTTTTGGAATGCAAGAAAAGAGACTTATTGTCTCTTAAACAGAACTGAGGGAGAAAGGTTTAGGGCTAGGACACCCTTAGGCAGATGCAATAGTAATTGGCAGACTCTGAGACAAAAATAGGCAGACAGCTATACAGAAAGAGGGCCTTTAAGCTGGATACAGCAACTGTATTTGTAGACCTGCTGTCTCCTATGGCAACTGAACTTTGAACAGTTAATAGAGTCAATAACTCACAGTAACTCGTTATAGATCTTTTCTCACATGTCACAGTATCCTACTGTAGATCTTCACTCACTGAGCTCCTGGTCTCTCACTAGACTTCAAGATCCCCTGAGCTCTTCCACAGCTATCCCGCTGTATACTCCTCAAGCTTCCTCAAGCTTCACCCACGCTGAAGCTTTCCCACTTCTTCACCGTCCCCGGCTGGTGAAAAGGCTGCTCTGGTACTCCTTCAGACTGCCATACACTGGCCTCTGATAACAGGAATGGTTGTCCCTGGCTGGTGACTATTGCTCCATTTACCTCTGGCCTTGATCATCACTTGCCCCTGGCGACAGGAGTGGTCGTCCCTTGTGGCAACTGCTTCTTCTTCACCACTGGCAACGATCCAGTTCCCCTGCCTGGCGGAACCTCTGCAACTTGGTTGGGCTTCCAGCCTGAAGCCCCAACCCAGCATTGCCTATCTCAAATGGCCTCGCAGTCGGGTGCTCCCGGGATAGGCCTCAGGCTTCTGGCCTAGCAAACCGGAGCCTTGTGACACAAGTCCACCCAGACAACCGATCACCTGACTCCTCCCGAATAAGTAGGCTCTCCCAGCAGGCCGAGGGACCAAAGAGACCCCTGCCAATTAGTTGAGTCAACCTATTCACTCCTAGTCTGGATTCCCTATGCCCTTATCATTCTACTGTCACAGGCAACAATGCCACCTAGTGACAAAAGAGAGAGGTGCATCGAATCCAATGTTAGGGAGAAAGCCAGTGAATCACCTATCAATAAGCCAAGCTAATTACCACCTAGCAAGCTAAATTTGTTAGCAACCCTGCCTACTATCAGGGTGCTACACATACAAAAATGTTTTGCCTTTCATTTCTATTTTAAACTGAATGGGTTGTTTTACAAGGTGATTATTTACAATCACTTTAAGTTTAGTTCCATTTTAATCCTATTGGTTTATGATAAAAATTATTTGCACTGCCATACACTATGTCAAGTTATCTCTACTGACCTAAGAAAACAATATTTACGTGATAATAAATCCTTCTAGTAAAAAATGAATAGATGTAGTTGTAAACCTTTGTCACAGTTGCTCCCTGTTCTCAGTTTTGTGCAGCATTTACAGCTTTAGCAGCCCATTAAAGTTTCCTCTGTTGAGTTTCTTCCTAAAGGGTGTCTCCTTTGGCTCCAATGTCTCCCTAGTGACACCCCAGCATGCATACTCCAGCCATCTGGTGCTTTGTGTGTGACACGCATGCTCAGTAGGGGTTGCCGGTGCTGTGCCGAGCTAGTGCATGTACAGTAGCGGCTGCTGCCCATCTGTGCTCTGAGGCTGTGCCTGGCTGGAGTGTGCACAGTGCTGCCTAGCTGGCACATGTGCAGTACTGACTCCCGTCTTTCTGAGATTAGGCGCTGTACCATCATGGCACGTGTGCAGTACTGTGCTTTGAAACCTAAAGTGATTGTAAGTGATCGCATTGCAAAACAACCCATTCAGTTTAAAATAGAAATGAAAGGCAAAACATTTTTGTATAGATATAAAAATATATTATAAAAACCTTTTCCCCTTTTTTTTTATAAATGATTGCATTCCCTCTGTTCTTAGCTGCATAAGAGCTGGGGGGAGGAGAAGCAGCAGCTCACTGAGATTCCCAGTGAATGGCTTTGCAGCGGGGGGTGTCAGGACAAGTCTGATCATTGGAGGAGAGCACACTGAATTCCCAGCACAGCTAAAGAACTGACCATGCTGTGCTCTCCTGCTTAGTGTGGTCAGTTTTTAATAGGAAAGCAAGGGGACTAGCAGAAGCACTAGGGATTGAAAGGAAGCAATACAAAGAGAACATGATACTTTCTCATACAAGTACATGGTACAGCAGGCACATATCAGGAATATGAAGCGTTGGGGTAACAAATCTATAGACTATAACATAAAGTTAGGTTACCAGTCGTTGATAAAGGAAAATAGAAGGGCTGAGAGAAAATGCTACTCTAGGCAACATTTGGTGCAAAAAGTCTAGGCATTTGGTCATAGAATCTATGCTTAAAAGGGGGGGGGGGGGGGGGTCAGCCACTCTGAAGTGATCTCCGTCTTAAAAAGAGATTGCGTAACCAAATTCCTAGATTTTTGGTCATGCGACCAGCACTAGATTGACTCTGGAACAGCATTATCTCCAGGAAAGGCAAGTACCTCAGCCCTTTGTTTTGGTCTTTATCCAAACAAGGTAGAGGAGCTCATCTCCCATAAAGCAATGGGTGCTTTTCCTGCTCTATTCCTGCATGAGCTCTACTGTGAATCAGTAGATCAGTATAATGTATTAAAGACGTAAGCATAGATTGTAGGTAATGATTGAACAGGGTATATGTTATCTTACAATCTCTACTCTGCCATTGCCAAAAGGGTTATATACTTGGCAAGTCCTATTAAAAAAAAAAAAAAGAACACCACATTTTATTAGATCAAAGTTCAGTGATTTCAGCTAGAACTTACTGTACATCAGCTTTATACATGCATTAATCCTCCCAAGACCCTGCTTACCATTCAGCCGCATAAAACTAATGTGCAGATGCACGCCTGCCGATCTGTGTGCCATGCTGGTAGTCACTGTGACACTGGCACTACCCCTTGGTGGAATGAAGGCTGATACTGGCGTTAAAGCAATCTCCTTCCTGATGGGCAATGCCAGCTGGATTGCCAAATCTCTGGGCAAGTCTTTTACAGGTACAGGCTCACCATCAATGGATGTGAACTCCAAGGCAGCCAACTGAGAGGACATGGTAAGGTTTGGAGGAAGTCCAGCAGAAAAGGGGTTATCTTCTAGCTCAATGGTCACTTGTAGAAGTTCAGGGTGGCTTGACAAGGTATGCAACATATTTTGAGATTTAGAGGTTTGGCATAATGACAAAGAAGTGGAGCACAAGGCGCTTTTGGTTGGAACTCGTGTCACTTGTGCCCGAACACCAGGAACAGCAAGAAGTAAAGGATCTTCACCTGTGACAAGTGACCTTCCAAGGGAAACTGTCAGAGCCTTTGTCAGATCAATGGCAGTAAGAGACAGGTCATCCGAATTTGAGGAGGCCAAAACACCACCTGAAAAACCATGTAAAATCGAAAACTATGAAATATTTATACATACTGCGGTGCTCACTGAATGTAAGGGATCTGGAGTAAAAAAAGTGGTAATGGAAAAGTAAAAAAATCAAAAAGTGTCACATTTTTCATTGTTATTTAGTACTGCCATCTCCCAATAATTTTATCTGTGAGGATTTACATACATGTGAGCAACCAGGATCATAGAAACACAGAAAAGTGTCGGCAGAAAAAAGACCAAATGGTTCATTGAGTCTTCCTATTCTTTTATACATGTTTTGTATTTTTTTTTTGTTTTGTTTTTTTCGTTACCTTTTTGGCTGAGTATATAGATCTATGTTTGTCCCCAAGCATGTTTGAAACCAATAAGAGCCCTTGCACACTGGGGCGGGGGGCGGCGTTGGCGGTAAAACGCCGCTATTATTAGCGGCGTTTTACCGTCGGTATGCGGCCGCTAGCGGGGCGGTTTTACCCCCCGCTAGCGGCCGAGAAAGGGTTAAATACCACCGTAAAGCGCCTCTGCAGAGGCGCTTTGCCGGCGGTATAGCTGCGCCGTCCCATTGATTTCAATGGGCAGGAGCGGTAAAGGAGCGGTATACACACCGCTCCTTCACCGCTCCGAAGATGCTGCTAGCAGGACTTTTTTTACCGTCCTGCCAGCGCATCACTCCAGTGTGCAAGCCCTCGGGGCTTGCACACTGGAATGAAAGTAGCGGCACTTTCGGGGCGGTTTGCAGGCGCTATTATTAGCGCAATAGTGCCTGGAAACCGCCCCAGTGTGCAAGGGCTCTTACTGTTGGCTGACTCACCACCTCTGCTGGAAATCTGTTCCAAGCATCTACCCTTACAGTAAAATAATACTTTCTAAGATTAGTTTTGAACTTTCCTCCAGTTAGTTTGAGGTCATGTCCCGTGTTCTTGATCTTGGTTTCATATTGAAAGTCCTGCCCCCTTAAACCTTATTCAGCCCCTTGATGTATTTAAAGGTTTCAATCATGTCTCCCCTTTCCCTTCTTTCCTCCAGACTGTACATATAAGTTCCTGAAGTTGGTCTCCATATGTTTTATCCTTCAGACCTTTCACCATTTTTGTTACCCATCTCCAGACTTGTTTTGTCCTATCAATATCTTTTTGTAAGTGAGGTCTCCAGACACAGTATTCTAAATGAGGTCTCACTAAAGATCTATATAGAGGAATCAGGACCTCCTTCCACCTGCTGGTGATCCCTCTAGTGATATAAAGATCTATATGGGGAATCAGGACCTCCTTCCTCCTGTTGGTGATCCCTCTAGTGATAACTGAAGATCTATATAGAGGAAACAGGATCTTCTTCCTCCTGCAGGTGATCCCTCTAGTGATGCATCCTAGTCTATTCACTTTACCCACTGCCTGGTCACACTGTTTGCTCATCTTGAAATCATCTGCAATAAGCACCCCCTAATATTTTTCCTCTGTAGTGCTGTCCAGCACTGTACCCCCAATGTTGTACACAGTCAAGGGATTCTTTCTCCCTAGGTGCATTATTTTACATGAATGCCGCGTACACACGATCGCACATTCCGACAACAAAACCCATGTTTTTTTTCCGACGGATGTTGGCTCAAACTTGTCTTGGCATACACACGGTCACACAAATCTTGTCGGAAATTCCGAACGTCAAGAACGCGGTGACATACAACACGTACGACGAGCCGAGAAAAATTAAGTTCAATAGCCAGTGTGGCTCTTCTGCTTGATTCCGAGCATGCGTGGAACTTTGTGCGTCAGAATTGTGTACACACAATCGGAATTTACGACAACGGATTTTGTTGTAGGAAAATTTGAGATCCAGATCTCAAATTTTGTTTGTCGGAAATTCCGACGGAGAATGTCCGATGGAGCCTACACACGGTCGGAATTTCCGGCAACAGGCTCCCATCGAACATTTCCCGTCGGAAAATCCGACCGTGTGTACGTGGTATTAGAAACATTAAACTGAAGTTTCCACTGCTTTAACCAATCTTCTAGCAATGCCAAACCATGTTACAGGTCATCTAAATCTGTATTTGTGTAACTCATGTTGTTTAGTGCATCTGTAGCAAACAAAAAAAAAAAAATTATATTTATTTTTTTACTTTTTTTTTAGATAGAGTAGAAACTGGTTGCAACCCATATCAGAGTTTTTATTTCCTTTAGAAAGTGAGTGGAAATCTCTTCAAAGTGAGGAGATGGTTGACATCGGCATGGGTGTCTACACTAGAATACCCTCATCCCATTTCTGGAGGCAACTGAACAATTTTGGATTTTCCATCTCTCTGTTCAGGTTATAATTGTCATCAGGACAAACAGAAAGTCCGATAAAGGTTCTAACCCTTTCACACTCTATTCAAAACAAGAAAAAAATTGGTTGGACATACACTTTAACCACTGACATAACCAATCATTGAACAGTACTATTGCTGGGTTAGTTTAGAAAAGAAGTGAATGCATTTACCTAATAAAGTGAGGATGTTCTGTGGTACATCAGCATCAGGTCCTTGTCCCTGATCACCCCTCTCATTCAGCACATGGATCATCTTCTCTGTGGCATTCAGGACATTTAGCCATACTGGCATATCCACATCATGACGAAAACCCTTTAATATGAGAAAGAGCATAACAAAACATAGACACGAGGATACCTGGGCATAGGGGCATGTTAACAGGGAGCTAGAAAAGACATTTGTCCTGGGAACACCAGACCTTCTGTGGACCCAAGATAGTCTACATTTTATAAAAGCACTTCTTTCAGATAATTGCATAGGGGGTGAGGATTTGTCAGGTTTCTATTGCTATCACTTGTTTCATTCACAGCTGTCCCTCATATTGGATGGATTTTATCTCATTTCCTGTTGTGTCTACAGAACAAGAAGTGAAATCTCCTTATACAGATAACAATAAAAAACTATAAATATATTCAAAAAAGGGGTATTTTGAATACTATGGATGACTAATACCAAGGCATTGGTCACTTGGTCTTTGCCAGAGGATCTCAGAGGACTGGTGACCAGGCCCAGTTGGCCAGTGTACATCTCAGCCATGAACAGTCTCTTGGAAGTAGAAGAAAGGAAAATGTATGGGTCACTGAATTTAAAATAGCAGTAAGTGTTTTCAATCAGGTCTTAAGCGGCGTAGAATGATTATCCTTAGGCAGCACTCCTAGGACTGGTGGCTGAAAATTGTCTCTTTGCTCGAGTAGGAACTGGGTGTGCAAGGAGCTAAACACCAAAAGCAGAACGTACGAATTCCAGATTCATTTAATTTAGACTCTTCTACCATAAAAAAGATATTGTGTTTTGGGTCTTCAAAGGATCCATCTTTATCTGGGCTTGGTACTGTTGCACGTACTGGACTGATAAAATTGGAGGGATTCTGAGGGATGATTAGTATAATTGCTCAGGATGGCAAGGTAAGCTTGGCTTTTATGATACAAAAGTCAAAATAACATTAATCTGCATGTTATATGTCCTGCAACAACTTACGCTTTGATTGCTTTATTGGTGCCTGTCTGTGATATCTCCCTTGTGCAAGCCCACCAATATACCGCCAATTGGCTTATAAGGAGAGCACTCCCGCTGCAAGGCTGAGTCCAACTGTGAGCTAACACAAGGTAACTCACTATACAAATTAACTTTGCAAACTGACTTTTGGGATAGAACATAAAAGGGCTTTTCCATATATCTGTCTGGGTGTTATGATGTTCTACTTGTAAGAACTTACCACACATTTCGTCAAGGCTGCACTAACTGCAGCTACTTCCCACATACTGGAGACTGGTAAGGAGGACACAGCATGGGTCACATTGTTTCGAAGAAGTCGAAGATAATTGTACTCTTCTTTAGTTATATTATCACCCTGTGGATGGAAAACATGGCTTACCATCATGTAAAGTGCATGACATTATCTGCTCACTGACATGTGAAGGAGGTCAGAAGATCCAAGATTGGACACTTTCTGGAGCTGGACTAATCTCAGAAAAACATAAGCAAAATCTAGGGATGAGCATATTGATTTGTGCAAGTTGGATCTGGCCAGTTTGCTTCCAGCCAAGGGTTGCTAGGGAGTGGTGATTCCCTTCAACTTCAGTTTTCTCATTGGCCACAGTGCACAGAGGCCTTCTAAACAGGAATCCTGTATTTTAATGTCAAAAGGTTTTATGATGTGATGCCACACAGGAGGCTCCAGGATTTCACCCAGAGAACGTGAAGCAGCACATGCTTGGGTGGGCCACCATGCACTTTGCCAAATTCAATCATTTACTAGTAACGGGTCCTTGGGAACAATTTTTACCAAAATTACATGGGGTTGATCAAAGATTTACCTGAAGGAACAAAAATTAAAACTTTTCATTACTCAATCAGCTCTAGTAAAACATTGTGATGATCAATTTTTCCTTGCGATCAGTCAGCCACAGATGTTTAAATGTCTGATGTCTGTGTGTGTGATAGCGCTGGATGAATAGAAGTGAGAATCTGAAGTATATACAGTGAAGTGTTTTACTTTAAAGAAATAGATCTTTGATAAAAGTATAGTGTATGTGGACCTTGTTCTGGTCATCCCATGCCTGATGAAAGGGTTGTGCATGGCCCAGAAATGTCACAATTTACCACTGTGATGTGATCACTTTGATTATCTTTTGGATGTTATTTTGATGATCCAAGGTGTGCTGGCGATATGTGCTTTGGCTTTTACTTAGGCAGCTACTTCTCTGATTATAAAGCAATCGCTGAGCAGATGATAAACACTTGGATGTGTACTGAGGAACGCCTTTTATCATTAAAAGGTCATTTTGAAACGTTTATTGGGTAAGAGCATCAAATACAGCCAACATGTTTCTGGGGGAAAAGCCTCCCCCTTCTTCAGGACTTGAGACGTTGATGTTATTAGAATCATGATGGAATGCACTAAAGGCTTGATAAAGAATAAAGTCTACTAGCTGCATTAAGGCAGCCAATACATTGATAATTTTTTTTGGTCATCCAGTGGGTTGAATGACAAAAAAAATCTGACTGATTCCCCCATTTACACATTCAAGGTGGATGGAGGAATCCTTCCAGTGGCAGGACAAGGTCATCTATGGAGCCCAGGGCGAACATACTAAATCGTGCCCCCCCCAAGGTGTATGAGCATTGTGTCAGCAAAAATCTCCTCCCCCAAAGCAAATCAAGCACTGATCTGCATGCTTACCCCCTAAGCATAAATCCACCCCCCTGCTGAAATCTCCCCCCCTAAAAAAAATACTCCCTTGCTAACACAAATCCTCTAAACCTCAAATTTCCCCTCCTAACACAACCCCACCCCCCAAAAAAAATTCCCCTCCTAGCACAAATGGCCCCCAAACATCCCTACTAGCACAAATTCCCCTCCCAAACAAAAGTCCCTGCTGAACCGGCCAAATTTCAATCCATGTATGGCTGGCTTCAGAATGGCTGGCTGAGTTTAAATGTTCAGAGGCTGCAAACTCCCCACAAACATACAAACATTTCCTAATTCAAATGTAATGATATGGATCAAGGACTTTGCTCATGTCTCATGTCTATAAGTACCTTAACACTTTAGCATCAGTTTATACCATTACCATCCCCATGTCTCACCAGGCTCAGAGCAGTGACCATCTCCAGTGCTAACTGGATCACCAGCGGAGTGTCACCCACTACACGCATGTTCTCCAAGATAGACTCGCCATAATTCCTCAGCCAGGTTGTCAGAGAAGTACCAGGTGATACCAGGGACACTGAAATCAATAAAGTGCTGGAAAGAAAATAAATAAAGGAAACCTTGATGTTCTGCAAAACACAACAGATGCCACAATTCTGCTAGAGCATTGTTATAAGGGAATACTGTTAATAAAATTTGTATGATGAAACCTTTAAGGGCTTCATTCAACATTCAAAACCAAAAATACTAGAGATCCACTTTAATTGGATAACATTAGATATGTCATTTTAGTACATAAACGATAGAATCTTGGTGCAAGAAAGATATTACTAGGCCATTTCCCATATCCTCTACAACAGTGATCATTAAACCTTGTCCTCTGGGCCCACTAACAGACGCTAACAGTCTGGGGAGATTCAGACTAGAATACTGCAATCACTGAGCAGCAAATTATATCACCTGTGATTTATTTCAGTTACCTTGCAAACCTGGTCTGTTAGTGGGCCCTGAGGACAGGGTTGACTTAATGACCACTGCTCTACAAAGGTCAACATTCCCATGGTAGCAGAGAAGGATGTGACCATTCAGCCTCATACACACGATCAGACTTCAAAACAAACTTTTCCGTGGATTTCTGTCCAAAGGGCGTTGGCCATGAACTTGGTATACATACACACGGCAGGACATTTTCAGCCAACTTTCACCAAATCACGTGGTTCTTCAGCTCTTTACCGCCACCCTTTGGTCAACTTCTGTATTGTTGTCTGATCTTTTGCATTGGTTATGAGCATGTATGTTTGTACTTTGGACTAAAGTCCTATGGACTTGTGTACACACAATAGGATTTTGCACCATAGGACTTTTGTTGCCAGAAAGTTTGTCTGTTTGCACAGCCAACATTTGTCCAATGAAAACCGAAAAAGTTTGTCTGATGGAGCGTACACACGGTCGGATGTTGCCTTAAAACAGGTAATTTGCATGTTTGTTGTCAAAAAGTCAGATCGTGTGTATTGGCCTTTACATTGACCTTGACCTCACCAGTTCAATGCCAGAGTCCGAGCTCCCTGCACGTCTTCCACTTCCACATACACCCGAATCTCTCCAAGCTCTCTGTCTGCAGGAGGCCGCACACTGTACTGACTTTTTAGTCCTCTGTATAAATGGAGCTTCTGACAACCTGTGGCAGAGCAGAGCCCAACTGACAAGGAGTAGAAGAGCTGAGTGTCCGAATCAGGATCCCGCCACCCTAGAAGAGAAACAGAAACCAGTAATATGAACAGTATATGCAGGGGTTCTTGAGATGAGGTTCTCCTCTTGCTTTGGATCTGCCTGTCAACGAGCGCACACATATATCTTACAGTGGTGGCCCATCCATTAGGGGCACAGGGGTGCCGCCCCCCTAATCCATGCATCTGGCCCCTAATCTCCCTGCAGGGCGCCGGATGCATGGATTCCAATGGGTTTTTTTTTGTTTTTGTTTCATTTAGAGGCAGCTGATTAGAGCCAGAGGCTCAAAAAAGGGTGGTCTCAGGGCGCAGAGCACTGCGCCCTGAGTCCACCAAGTTATGTGACCTGATTGGCCAAGAGAAGAAGCGATGATATTGGCCACTGAGAGAAGGAGGAGGGAAACCACCGAGGGAAGGAGGAGGGAAACCACCGAGGGAAGGAGGAGGGAAACCACCGAGGGAAGGAGGAGGGAAACCACCGAGGGAAGGAGGAGGGAAACCACCGAGGGAAGGAGGAGGGAAACCACCGAGGGAAGGAGGAGGGAAACCACCGAAGGAAGGAGGAGGGAAACCGCTGAGGAAAGGAGGAGGGAAGCCGCCGAGGGCGAAATGAGGAGGAGGAGACGCAAGAAGGAGCAGAAACTGCTAGATGGGGTAAGTGTGGGGCTAGTGGGAGGATGGACGAGCGACCAACAGATGGACAGACGGACGGACCGCCACTGCTTATACTGTATGTTAAAAGGCAAATTGCAGTAACGTATTGTGACCAATCCGAAATCATCTTTTAGGGCGTGACTCTTTTAAACTAAACCAAGTTGAAATTTAATTAGCTGGCATGGTTTGTTTCCCTCATTTTATTACATTTTGCATTCCCCTAGAAGTCTGATAAGCATTTATTTAAAGGGACCCTGTATTGAGATAAATATTAAGACTGCCATTGCTCCTGTCTTCTGACTGGCTCAATGCTGATGTCATGACTTCATTGCTTTTTGAGTCACCAACCTCATGTGCTTTGACCCAACTTACTTAATGCTTTCTGAGTCATGACACAAAAGTGATACTTCTTGTGTACTGTTTGCTGTATAATTATCTGTCTGGCACTAAATTGGTGTTTTCGGATCACCTAATTATGCCTAAAACTGATTCCCATCTTAACGCCTTAGAGTCTTTCTGCAGAATATTCATACACACCTATGGTGCAATATAATTATACAGCCCTAAACATTAAGAAATAAATTATTCTCAGCTCTATCCCACCACTGCTGCAGTCTGCAAGGAGCCCTGCTCAGTCAGGAGGAATGCTGAACAACAAGAGACTGCAAAGAGCATTTTACAGGTGATAATAGGCAACATGTAAAATGAAAGCAGACAAAGCACTACAACAATGGTGGTCAACTTATTAGATATACATGGCTTCTACCATACTGGCATCATCACAGGGCTGCATAATATGTAAAACTGTCAGAGACTACATACTACAGGAAATGTCAGAGACGGCAGATATACTACCGTAGATGGTCAGAGACTGCAGACATGCCACAGGAGATGGTCAGACAACTGTGGACAATATACAGGGGATGGGTGCTCTGAGCTCTGGTGTACTCTGAGATTGAAGACATGCTGCAGCAGACATTTAGAGACTAGAGGCATGTTATACGAGACTGCTAGAGATCACTGTCATTACAACCCCTTTACTTAAGGTGACCAGACATCCCCGGTTTCCTGGGACAATCCCCGGACTGAGGACACTGTCCCCGGACCAAGTCTGTCCCCGATTTTGTCCCCGGCGGATTGGGTTTGAATTTTGCTGCCCCATCCCTACCGCCAAGTTTTTTCTTTATCTTATCTCCTTAACATTTGGTAGTCATATCCCAAAAAATTCTAAGATGTATCTTTATTTTTTATCTCATGGACGAAATGTGAGAGATAACATATATATATATATATATATATATATATATATATATATATATATATCATACAATCATTTCATAAACACATACCACATACACTGCATATATAACTTAAGGAAAATTTGCTTATAAAATCATTTACCATTTGCCAATTAAAAAAAAAAAATTGTCCCCAGATTTCATTTTAAAAATCTGGTCACCTTACCTTTACTAATCAAGGCTTCAACTTCTGGCTTTTGGGGTCTTGTGGACAAACAATAAGCACCACATTGCTGCGTGCAGCCATTGGTCCAAACGGTCACCAGGGCATTCAGTAGTGAAAAATACTGATGGTGGAGAGGAGTTTGGTATAATCCAAACATTGTGTGGCAGGTAGGGCCCAAGCCACTGGTTAAAATGGCAGTCTGGTCCAGATTTCCTAGGAAACAGGCACACTAATGGCTCAGGTGTGTGCTGGGTTTATGTTAGAGCCAGAACGAAGGCTCGTACACACTGTAAGAAAATTGGGCAAACATTTTCATCCAAAGAATTTACGTACAATTTTCGTGTAGTGTGTACACAACGTTCGACAGCCGATTCCGAAATTTTGTACGAAAATTCCCGAAGGGACAAACTCCAAAATTTTTCTCTTACGGGAACAGAACGGACGATTTTCATTTAATGTGTACCGAAAAATGTTCTGAAAAAATCAGAAATGAAAGACTGCACATGATCAGAAACAATAAACAACAAAAAAAACGAGAATTTTCATAGGAACTTTCGTTCATTGCTTCCGATTTGCTGTGAAACATCGAGAAAAATCGGATGAACATTCGCCCGATTTTCTTATAGTGTGTACTCCACTTTAGAAACAGAGGGGAAATGGAGCGCTGACAGGTGCTGCTAGTGGGTAGATAAGGGGCAGTAGCGTGGGGGATAGGATATGTCCAGGGGGTATTAAACAGTTAAAAACAGTTAAAGATGGTTAAGGCTTCTATGATGAGCAGCAGCCGGCTTGTCAGAGTAGAAGGGATTCTGTGGTATGAAAAAGCAAAAAGAAAAGCAGCGCTGCTCTAAGGGTAAGTAGTTAAAAACGCAATTTTATTACAAATTGTACACTCACATTTGTGTGATAAGAAATAGGCATAGGTAGGTTCTCCTGGGCAACGCAGCACATCACAAAACAGCTGGGCTGTGGCGGGGAAGGCCTCGGCCACTTGCGGTGGAGTCCGTAGCTTCCGATGGCTTGGGGTTCCCTCAGACAGCGCGTCAGCAGGTTCCTAGGAAGATGACGTCAGGTGGAGGAGAGTTGGGGGGGCGTGGCCGTAGCGCGCTCATGTTCGGAGCATGCGTGCTCCTTCTTCGGGCATGACGTCAGGTGGAGGAGAGTGGGGGGGTGTGGCCGTAGCGCGCTCATGTTCGGAGCATGCGTGCTCCTTCCTCAGGCATGACGTCAGGTGGAGGAGAGTGGGGGGTGTGGCCGTAGCGCGCTCATGTTCGGAGCATGCGTGCTCCTTCCTCAGGCATGACGTCAGGTGGAGGAGAGCAGGGGGCGTGGCCGCAGCGCGCTCGCGTTCGGAGCATGCGTGCTCCTTCCTCAGGCATGACGTCAGGTGGAGGAGAGCGGGGGGCGTGGCTGTAGCGCGCTCATGTTCGGAGCATGCGTGCTCCTTCCTCAGGCATGACATCAGGTGGAGGAGAGCAGGGGGCGTGGCCGTAGCGCGCTCGCGTTCGGAGCATGCGTGCTCCTTTCTCAGGCATGACATCAGGTGGAGGAGAGCGGGGGGCGTGGCCATAGCGCGCTCGCGTTCGGAGCATGCGTGCTCCTTCCTCAGGCATGACGCCAGGTGGAGGAGAGCGGGGGGCGTGGCCGTAGCGCGCTCGCGTTCGGAGCATGCGTGCTCCTTCCTCAGGCATGACATCAGGTGGAGGAGAGCAGGGGGCATGGCCGTAGCGCGCTCGCGTTCGGAGCATGCGTGCTCCTTCCTCAGGCATGACATCAGGTGGAGGAGAGCGGGGGGCGTGGCTGTAGCGCGCTCATGTTCGGAGCATGCATGCTCCTTCCTCAGGCATGACGCCAGGTGGAGGAGAGCGGGGGGCGTGGCCATAGCGCGCTCGCGTTCGGAGCATGCGTGCTCCTTCCTCAGGCATGACGTCAGGTGGAGGAGAGCGGGGGGCGTGGCCGTAGCGTGCTTGCGTTCGGAGCATGCGTGCTCCTTCCTCAGGCATGACGCCAGGTGGAGGAGAGCGGGGGGCGTGGCCATAGCGCGCTCGCGTTCGGAGCATGCGTGCTCCTTCCTCAGGCATGACGCCAGGTGGAGGAGAGTGGGGGGCGTGGCTGTAGCGCGCTCACGTTCGGAGCATGCGTGCTCCTTCCTCAGGCATGACATCAGGTGGAGGAGAGCGGGGGGCGTGGCTGTAGCGCGCTCATGTTCGGAGCATGCGTGCTCCTTCCTCAGGCATGACGTCAGGTGGAGGAGAGCGGGGGGCGTGGCTGTAGCGCGCTCACGTTCGGAGCATGCGTGCTCCTTCCTCAGGCATGACATCAGGTGGAGGAGAGCGGGGGGCGTGGCTGTAGCGCGCTCACGTTCGGAGCATGCGTGCTCCTTCCTCAGGCATGACATCAGGTGGAGGAGAGCGGGGGGCGTGGCTGTAGCGCGCTCATGTTCGGAGCATGCATGCTCCTTCCTCAGGCATGACGCCAGGTGGAGGAGAGCGGGGGGCGTGGCCATAGCGCGCTCGCGTTCGGAGCATGCGTGCTCCTTCCTCAGGCATGACGTCAGGTGGAGGAGAGCGGGGGGCGTGGCCGTAGCGTGCTTGCGTTCGGAGCATGCGTGCTCCTTCCTCAGGCATGACGCCAGGTGGAGGAGAGCGGGGGGCGTGGCCATAGCGCGCTCGCGTTCGGAGCATGCGTGCTCCTTCCTCAGGCATGACATCAGGTGGAGGAGAGCAGGGGGCATGGCCGTAGCGCGCTCGCGTTCGGAGCATGCGTGCTCCTTCCTCAGGCATGACATCAGGTGGAGGAGAGCTGGGGGCGTGGCCGTAGCGCGCTCACGTTCTGAGCATGCGTGCTCCTTCCTCAGGCATGACGCCAGGTGGAGGAGAGCGGGGGGCGTGGCCGTAGCGCGCTCGCGTTCGGAGCATGCGTGCTCCTTCCTCAGGCATGACATCAGATGGAGGAGAGCGGGGGGCGTGGCTGTAGCGCGCTCATGTTCGGAGCATGCGTGCTCCTTCCTCAGGCATGACGTCAGGTGGAGGAGAGCGAGGGGCGTGGCCACAGCGCGCTCGCGTTCGGAGCATGCGTGCTCCTTCCTCAGGCATGACGCCAGGTGGAGGAGAGCGGGGGGCGTGGCTGTAGCGCGCTCGCGTTCGGAGCATGCGTGCTCCTTCCTCAGGCATGACATCAGGTGGAGGAGAGCAGGGGGCGTGGCCGTAGCGCGCTCGCGTTCGGAGCATGCGTGCTCCTTCCTCAGGCATGACATCAGGTGGAGGAGAGCAGGGGGCGTGGCCGTAGCGCGCTCGCGTTCGGAGCATGCGTGCTCCTTCCTCAGGCATGACATCAGGTGGAGGAGAGCGGGGGGCGTGGCTGTAGCGCGCTCACGTTCTGAGCATGCGTGCTCCTTCCTCAGGCATGACGCCAGGTGGAGGAGAGCGGGGGGCGTGGCCGTAGCGCGCTCGCGTTCGGAGCATGCGTGCTCCTTCCTCAGGCATGACATCAGGTGGAGGAGAGCGGGGGGCGTGGCTGTAGCGCGCTCATGTTCGGAGCATGCGTGCTCCTTCCTCAGGCATGACGTCAGGTGGAGGAGAGCGAGGGGCGTGGCCACAGCGTGCTCGCGTTCGGAGCATGCGTGCTCCTTCCTCAGGCATGACGCCAGGTGGAGGAGAGCGGGGGGCGTGGCCATAGCGCGCTCGCGTTCGGAGCATGCGTGCTCCTTCCTCAGGCATGACGCCAGGTGGAGGAGAGCGGGGGGCGTGGCTGTAGCGCGCTCGCGTTCGGAGCATGCGTGCTCCTTCCTCAGGCATGACATCAGGTGGAGGAGAGCAGGGGGCGTGGCCGTAGCGCGCTCGCGTTCGGAGCATGCGTGCTCCTTCCTCAGGCATGACATCAGGTGGAGGAGAGCAGGGGGCGTGGCCGTAGCGCGCTCGCGTTCGGAGCATGCGTGCTCCTTCCTCAGGCATGACATCAGGTGGAGGAGAGCGGGGGGCGTGGCTGTAGCGCGCTCACGTTCTGAGCATGCGTGCTCCTTCCTCAGGCATGACGCCAGGTGGAGGAGAGCGGGGGGCGTGGCCGTAGCGCGCTCGCGTTCGGAGCATGCGTGCTCCTTCCTCAGGCATGACATCAGGTGGAGGAGAGCGGGGGGCGTGGCTGTAGCGCGCTCATGTTCGGAGCATGCGTGCTCCTTCCTCAGGCATGACGTCAGGTGGAGGAGAGCGAGGGGCGTGGCCACAGCGTGCTTGCGTTCGGAGCATGCGTGCTCCTTCCTCAGGCATGACGCCAGGTGGAGGAGAGCGGGGGGCGTGGCCATAGCGCGCTCGCGTTCGGAGCATGCGTGCTCCTTCCTCAGGCATGACGCCAGGTGGAGGAGAGCGGGGGGCGTGGCCGTAGCGCGCTCGCGTTCGGAGCATGCGTGCTCCTTCCTCAGGCATGACCTCAGGTGGAGGAGAGCAGGGGGCGTGGCCGTAGCGCGCTTGGGTTCGGAGCATGCGTGCTCCTTCCTCAGGCATGACATCAGGTGGAGGAGAGCGGGGGGCGTGGCTGTAGCGCGCTCACGTTCGGAGCATGCGTGCTCCTTCCTCAGGCATGACCTCAGGTGGAGGAGAGCAGGGGGCGTGGCCGTAGCGCGCTCGCATTCGGAGCATGCGTGCTCCTTCCTCAGGCATGACATCAGGTGGAGAGCGGGGGGCGTGGCTGTAGCGCGCTCACGTTCGGAGCATGCGTGCTCCTTCCTCAGGCATGACACCAGGTGGAGGAGAGCGGGGGGCGTGGCCGTAGCGCGCTCGCGTTCGGAGCATGCGTGCTCCTTCCTCAGATGCCTGAGGAAGGAGCACGGACAAAGGTACGAGCGTGTGAGGATGTAGCAGCTGGGAGCTGCAGGAGAAACAGTCAGAGCTGACAAGGAGGCAGCGTTTTGTGCACAAGCACTGGGACTGTGTGTTTGATTTTCTGGAGGACCAAAGCAGAAGGCCTAACCCGTGAAGCTGAAAAAAGAGCCATGAGGCTGAACATTATTTGTTTATCACATTGATACGTGGGAAGAGATCCATGTGAACTTTTGTGTTTCTTTTTGTTTTGTTTTAAAAAAAAGTGGGCAGAAAAAGCCCTGAAACGTACTTCTGGTGTGGAGTAAACTCACGGTTTGGCGCTACCAATGAGCTACAAATTCCCCAACTCGTCACAGTTGATATAAACAGTCTTCCCAACATCAAAATTCAGGTAATAATAAATAAGGGAGACGAGGCTCTAGGAAGATGACGTAAGGTGACAACTGCAAATGTATCTTCCTAGTAAACGTAGGGATTGATTTACTAAAGGCAAATTGTCTGTGCACTTTGCAACATGCATTTGTACTCTGCAAGTGCAGTTGCTCCAGAGCTTAGTAAATGAGCAGAAGCTCTGCTGACTTCCATCATCCAATTGTGTGCAAGCAAAATCGCTGTTTTACTAAGCTCTTGAGCAACTGCACTTATTAGCCACTTCAGCCCCGGAAGATTTGGCTGCTCAATGACCAGAGCACTTTTTGCGATACAGTACTGCGTTGCTTTAACTGACAATTGCGCGGTCGTGCGACGCTGTACCCAAACAAAATTGACGTCCTTTTTTATCCACAAATAGAGTTGGTGGTATTTGATCATCTCTGCGTTTTTTATTTTTTGCGCTATAAACAAAAAAAGAGCGACAATTTTGAAAAAAAACACAATATTTTGTACTTTTTGCTATGATAAATATCCCAAATTTAAAAAAAAAAAAAAAAAAAGCAGTTTAGGCCGATATGTATTCTTCTACATATTTTTGGTAATAAAAATCGCAATAAGCGCATAGTGATTGGTTTGCGCAAAAGTTATAGCGTCCACAAAATAGGGGCTAGATTTATGGCATTTTTATTATTATTCTTTTTACTAGTACTGGCGGCGATCTGCGATTTTTATCGTGACATTATTCCAGACACATCAGACACTTTTGACACATTTTTGGGACGATTGACAATTATGCAGCGATCAGTGCTATAAAAATGCACTGATTACTGTATAAATGTCACTGGCGGGGAAGGGGTTAACACTAGGGGGCGATCAAGGGGTTAACGGTGTTCCCTGACTGTGTGTTCCAACTGTAGGGGGAGGGGACTGACTATAGGAGATGACAGATCGTGGTTCCTAGCTATTAGGAACTCACGATCTGCATCTCCTCTCACAACAGAACAGGGATTTGTGTGTTTACACACACACACACACGTCCCTGTTCTGCCTCTCGTGTTCGCGATCGTTCGTGGCTGGCGGTCATCGCGACTGCTGGTCACGCGCATCGGCACCCCCCAAGTGCAGCGGGTGCATGCGCGCGCCTGCTATCCCGCTTAAAGGAGCCGACGTATAGCTACAACGGCTCGCGGGATCGTGCCGACCTGCCGCGGTATAATGACGGCGGCTGGTCGGCAAGTGGTTAAAGTGCACAGTCTTTTTGCCTTTAGTAAATCAACTCCATAGACACACTGGGGTAGATTTACTAAAACTGGTGCACTCAGAATCTGGTGCTGCTCTGCATGGTAGCCAATCATCTTCTAACCTCAGCTTGTTCTATTAAGCAGAGAAGAAAAGATTGATTGCACACTTGAATCCAAAAGATGCTGTAGAAATTTCTTTATTGTCATGAGCAATTTTGTCTGGCTCATGACAATAAAGAAATTTCTACAGCATCTTTTGGATTCAAGTGTGCGATCAATCTTTTCTTCTCTTGATATTGCCTACGGTGATGAGCCGGGATTAGCACCTTGGATTGGGTATGTCCCAGGGGCGGTCTGATAACTCATGGGGCCCCCGGGCAATAGGAGATTATGGGGCCCCCGGGCAATAGGAGATTATGGGGTCCCCGGGCAATAGGAGATTATGGGGCCCCCAGGCAATAGATTATGGGGCCCACGCAGTATACACACACACACACACACAATATACATACACAGTATACACACACAGAATACACATACACACACTGAAAAGGTACTGGAAAGGCGGGGCAGCTATAATCTTGGGATTTTTAGAAAAACACAGATTTTAACATACTGTCCCTGGTTTTATTGAGGTTTTATTGAGGCTGGCAACCCTGATGGGGGCCCTTAGTGGCATGGGGCCCTAGGGCAGTGCCTGAGTGCCCCAATGGTCAGTCCGCCCCTGGTGTGTCCATTTTTTGCCTGAAGTGGTGTATGCACCCTTGTTCTTGTTCTATTAAGCTTTGGCAATAAAATCTGAAAGCTGATTGGTTTCTATGCAGAAGTTAGCCTGATTTTGCACTCTCCAGCTTTAAATAAAAATAAATCAGGTGTGAGAAGAACACAGCATTACATTGCCATTACCAAGAAGCTTTGCCTGTGGCTGCAGTGTGATATTTCTGGTGGCTACTCACCTGTGCAGGTATACTCCAAGAGAGTTTCTAACCATACAAGAGTGTGTTGGGGGAGCAATGAGCAGCTCCCCCCAGTTGGCGGCCTATTTGGTATAAGGGTGATTCTGCTTTCTCCCCATTCAGATCCTCTCTGCTGAGCAACCCGCAAATAGAAAGTATAAGACAGATGATTCTCTAGGACCCTTCTCCGGATTATAAGCTCGGGGCTCCATGGCCCACTGGTGGTTGTGTTCCTGTCCAACGTCAGAGGATGCCCCAGGGAGTCAAACGCACTCCAAGTAAACTGAAAGACATGAAAAACATCTGTGTATGTAATATGATGGGTTGATTTACTAGAAACCAATCAGCAGGGGCGTTGCTAGGTGGCAAAAAGACCAGGGGCTTCAGCCCGAAGTCCAAGGCCGGCACGGGGGCAGGGGCGGCTTTAGTGGAGCAGGGTTTTTGGCAGGGCGGTGGGGTTGTGTGGTTGTGTGACGGGGGGTAAGCTCACTTGCTGGTTGCTGCCTGGCTTACCAGTGCCCATCAATACTGACCACTAAACTCACCTGCCTGACACACTGATCATTACACTGACGACCTACCTACCTGACATACATACACTGACCTACCTGACATACACTGACCTACCTGACATACACTGACCTACATAAACTGACCTACCTACCTGACATACATACACTGACCTACCTGACATACACTGACCTACCTGACATACACTGACCTACATAAACTGACCTACCTACCTGACATACATACACTGACCTACCTGACATACATACACTGACCTACCTACCTGACATACACTGACCTACCTGACATATATACACTGACCTGCTATGTCACTCAGGTCGCACTCGGCGGCGCTCAGGATCAGATCGATCTCCGCTCGGCCGCGGCGCTCGGGGCTAACAATACAATGGTGCATTCCTGAGACCCGGGGCATTTTGGGGACCCATTCGGGGCTCCAGCCCCCCCCCCGACGCCACTGCCAGTCAGATTCCAGTTTTTTTGACAAAGCTTAATTGAATAAGTTTAAGTTAGAAGCTGATTGGCTACCATGCACAGCTGAACCAGATTTTGCACTCTCCAGTTTTCATAATTCAATCCCATAGTGCCTGACCTTTAAGAATTAAAAGAAATGCACATCATTGCACTCCCCAACACAGTTGACAACTTTCTAAAACTGACTATAACTGTAGAATTACCCAACATTAATACTGTTGGAACTCATGATTTAATACTGTTGCATACATTTTTTTTTTTCATTACACTGCAGGAGTTTCTCACCATTGTATCATTGTGGCAAGTATTACATTCACCATACAAAATCACAGGACCACTAGGGCTGAACTGATAGGGAGATGATGAATGGCATGAGATGCATTGAACAAAGGCTGGTAACACCTTGCCAGCTTGAAGCAAGACCTGCAGAGAGAGAAAGAGACTGTAAATAGTATTTAGGCATTAAAATCAATCGTTGTCACCAACACGTTTACCAAATTTTTTTGAGCAATGCAAGACCATCCAGTTATCAAACCCGTACATCACTGCCCTGTAGGAACTGATATTCTTATCCATCACTGAGTACCCAACATTCTCATGTACATGACCACTAGGCATGTGCGGTTATTTTCGCTCCGAATTAATATTCGGACACATTTTTTTCGTTATTTGGAGATTCGGGTATGTTTACAATATAAACAAATTTTGCCGAATGTGACAACGTAATGAAATTTGTCCGAATTTCGGAAATTCGGACTGAAATTCGAATCGAATTTTACATTGAACTCCAGTCAAATTCTAACTACACAACATTCTGATATCAAAGACTGTGTGTGTTATTACAGTACCATTTTGAAAATAATGCTGTTTTTGTTAAGCCAAAAGGTGATTTAAAGAGTCATTGGGGGCTATTTACGAAAGGCAAATCCACTTTGCACTACAAGTGCAAAAACTACAAGTGCAAAGTGCACTTGAAATTGCACTGAAAGTACACTTGGAAGTGCAATCGCTGTAGATCTGAGGGGGACATGCAAGGAAAATAAAAAACAGCATTTTAGCTTGCACATGATTGGATAATAAAATCGGCAGAGCTTCCCCTCATTTCATATCTACCCCTCAGATTTACAGCGACTGCACTTCCAAGTGCACTTTCAGTGCAATTTCAAGTGCACTTTGCACTTGTAGTGCAAAGTGGATTTGCCTTTTGTAAATAACCCCCACTGTAATCTTTTGATGAAGATTTTTCTTTTGTTTGTTCACTTTGCTGCATTCAAATCGAAAAGAATATAAAATGTTAGTTTCGACCGATTAGAAAATTTATCGATTTGAACATTTTGAAACGAGAAAAATCAGTAAATTCGAAGAAAATTCGAAAATTCCGAATACGAATTGAACGAATCAACCGAATTGAACTAAAAGAAATAACTAGATTAACGAATCAAAACGAAACAAAACACATTTTTTCGTCATGCACATATGTAATGACCACATAGGGGTTGGTCTCATTGTTCTTATTGCTGTTCTTTTACTTACAAAAAGGCATAAAAGATTTCACTCAGTGCAAAAGATTCCCGGAGGGCTTCACATGGCTTTTTTATGGCAGCAATCACTTCTCCCAATAATCGTATGTCACTATGTGGTTTCTGATTTTCCAGCAATCCACAGCACAAAACGACATCACCGTGCCAAGTGAGGAAAGACAATAATGTAGGAGAAGATCGTTTTTGTGGAGTGTAATATTTAAAACACTAAGCCTAGGTTCACATTGATGCGATTTGTCAAATCGCATGCCAAATCGTCAGCTATTGCCGGCAATAGCACCGTTCCGAACTGATGCGATGCCGACTTTTTTTTTGTTTGTTTTTTCAGGGGTTTACAACCACTTTAAAGCCCAATTGAACTTTCAGTTTAAATCAGCTAAATACATTCCAGGTACATCAGAAAAAAGGTGTTCAAAGTCTTACATATATTTTCATTAGAAAACAGCCATAGCCTGAGAAGCAAAGCCTGCTCGCTGCCAGCATGCTTTGGAGAAGGAACCTTGCACTCTGTGTAGAAGCAGTGGTCTCTCTGTAGAGGTCCAACACACCCCCCTTGATGAGTCAAAGCTGGAAATCTCCAGTAGCAAAGCCTGAGAAAACAAGCCTGCCCCCTGCCAGCACGCTGAAGAGAAGGATCCTTGCACTCTATGTGGAAGCAGCGGTCTTTCTGCAAAGGTCCAACACTGCCCCTGCTGAGCAAGAGCTAGAGTTCTCCAGCCAACAAATTAATATTCCTTTTGGATAACAAAAATCTGGAACACATACAGCTGGCAATTACCAGGACCAGTTGGCGTCTGCTGCAAAACAACACTTGAAGCCATCTAGGGGAATCCTGTAGACTGAGGAGACTCAGTGTCCTTGGATTGCAACAAGCAATGGACCAGCAATAAGCACATCTAATGCCGCGTACACACGAGCAGACTTTCCGGCATACTTGGTCTGGTGGACCAGAATCCGCCGGACAATCCGACCGTGTGTAGGCTTCGGCTGACTTTTTTTCCCCAAAAGTCCGCCGGACCTAGATTTGAAACATGTTTTAAATCTTTCCGTCGGACTCAGTTTCTGACGGAAAGTCCGCTCGTCTGTGTGCCGGTCCGACGGAAAGCCCGCTCGTCTGTATGCTGGTACGACGGACCAGATACGACGCACGGGCAGGGTATTGCATCTCGTGCTCGCTGCAATAGGAAAAACAAATTTTCCTATTGCGGTGAGCGCGGGGCATACCAGGCCCTTAGGTCTGGTATGGATTTTAAAGGGAACCCCCTACGCCGAAAAAACGGCGTGGGATCCCCCCCAAAATCCATACCAGACCCCGATCCGAGCACGCAGCCCGGCCGGTCAGGAAAGGGGGTGGGGACGAGCGAGCGCCCCCCCCTCCTGAACCGTACCAGGCCACATGCCCTTAACATGGGGGGGTGGGTGCTTTGGGGGAGGGGGGCGCCCTGCGGGCCCCCCCACCCCAAAGCACCTTGTCCCCATGTTGATGAGGACAAGGGCTTCTTCCCAACAACCCTGGCCGTTGATTGTCGGGTCTGCGGGTGGGGGGCTTATCGAAATCCGGGAGCCCCTATAAGAGGGCCCCCAGATCCCGGCCCCCCACCCTATGTGAATGAGTATGGGGTACATGGTACCCCTACCCATTCACCTAGGGAAAAATTGTCAATAATAAAACACTACACAGGTTTTAAAAATAATTTATTAAACAGCTCCGGGGGGTCTTCCTCCGGCTTCGGGGGTCTTCTTCCGACTTCAGGGGTCCCTCCGGTTCCTCTTCTCCCGGCGTCCGGCTGGTTCTCCTCCGCTCTCTCCAGCCTCTTCTCCCGGTGTTCCAGTTCTTCGGCCGGCTCCTCCGCTGTCTTCAGGCCGCTCTTTTGCAAGTGGAGGTCCGGACCTCTGGGCTTCTTGGCTTCTTGTTTTCTTCCCTCTTCTCTTCTCCAGATGTTGACACGACACTCTCTCCGGCTGGACTGCTCTCTGAGGGCTCTGTTGTGACTTATATAGGCGGAGACCCCGTCCCCTTATGATGTCACAGTCCCTGGGCATGCTGGGACTGTGACGTTTTAGGGGGCGTGGTCACCGGGTGATGTTGATCACGCCCCCAATACCCTGCCCTTGCGTATATGGTCCGTTGGACCAGCACACAGACGAGCGGACTTTCCGTCAGAAACTGAGCCCGATGGAAAGATTTAAAACATGTTTTAAATCTAGGTCCGGCGGACTTTTGGGGAAAAAAAGTCCGCCGAAGCCTACACACGGTCATATTGTCTGGCGCACTCTGGTCCGCCGGACCAAGTATGCCAGAAAGTCCGCTCGTGTGTACGCGGCATTAGCCCGCCGGAAAGTCCGGTCTTGTGTGGGCAAGTCCGTCCGTTTTAAAGTCCGGCGCACCTGGCGGACAAAGTCCGTCGGAAAGTGTGCCGGACCAAGTATGCCAGAAAGTCCGATCGTGTGTACGCGGCATAAGGCCCGTTTTACTCCAACTTTGAGAGCACATGTTGCATGACAAGTCACGCCCCATTAAGTGCAATGGAACCATTGTAATAGAAGCAACTTAAATCACTCCGACTTAGAAAAAGGTTCCTGCACTACTTTTGGTCTGATTTCGGCACAACATGCATTGACTTCTGTTAAAGCAGAACTCCGGGATTTTCGAAGAAATTCCCCATTAGTACAGCCCAACCCCCCCCCCCCCCCCTCATACACACACACACACACACACAACACTAAACAGTTATTACATTTGTGAAATTTATTACCGTATAAGAGATATGTCTGTTTGAATTTTCAGGAAGTCAGTTTTGTGATTCAAAAAATGCAACCTTGATTCTGGCAAGGAGGAGATGTTAGAACAATGATTGCATCATATCCTCCTCTCTCTCACTGTAATCAGATTACATTTCCCATGAATCCTTGGGATGGGAGTGAATGTGGGAGATACACAAGGTCTGTACAAATGTGAACTCGCCCACTTCATCATAAATCACACCCCTCATTCTGCAGCCAGCAAGCCATACATAATACACGGTATGATAGGAAACAGCCTAATAATACAAACCAGTGCAATGTGTCGTGTCCACCAGTGCCGAATGTCAGGGGCCACCAGTGCCGAATGTCAGGGACCACCAGAGCCAAATGTCAGGGACCACCAGAGCCAAATGTCAGGGACCACCAGAGCCAAATGTCAGGGACCACCAGTGCCGAAAGTCAGGGGCCACCAGAGCCAAATGTCAGGTGCCACCAGAGCCAAATGTCAGGGGCCAACAGAGCCAAATGATAGGGACCACCAGAGCTAAATGTCAGGGACCACCAGAGCCAAATGTCAGGGACCACCAGAGCCAAATGTCAGGGGCCACCAGAGCCAAATGTCAGGGGCCATCAGAGCCAAATGTCAGGTGCCACCAGAGCCAAAATGTCAGGTGCCACCAGAGCCAAATGTGAGGGACCACCAGAGCCAAATGACAAGTGCCACCAGAGCCAAATGTCAGGGACCACCAGAGCCAAATAACAGGTGCCACCAGAGCCAAATGTCAGTCTTACCAGTGCCTCATATCATATGTTGCAGAGGGGTGGACCACCAGGCAGGGAGGGGGAGGAAGGAGGAGAGAGAAAAAGGAGGACACCTTCTCCGCTCCACTACAGGAAATAGAACTCCCTGCTCGGTCTTAGAAACAGGATGTCAGCAGGCAATAACGGTTTTTCAGCAAGTTCAGCAGCCTATTATAAAAGAACTACAGAGTTTAGAAGAACATGGATTGCAAAGTTGGTGAAGATAGGAGATCAGCAACAAGGACATGGAAAAAAATTTTTGGCCGGAGTTCTGCTTTAAAGAAGTCGTATGCAAGTCATGCCGAAGTCGCGCTGGGATCTCGACTTCAAAGTTGCACAAAAGTCGCGGCAGTGTGAACCGGTCCTAAAAGAAGTGTTTGGTGGTGGATGTGGATAACAGTTGTAGAGTTTGGGGGTTTCAGCTAAAAATTAGGATGAATCAGGGGAGGTTCGGTGTATTAGGAAAGCATAGGAGCTAAGCCTGTTTTCCTGACATGGATTTGCTCAGCTATACAGATCAGTTTTCATTTACAGGAACTAAAATGTAAATATTTTTTTCTGTGCTTCTTAGTTATAGCCATGGGAAACAAAAGACAAGTATTTTTTTCACAGAATTTCTAAAATCATATACATCAAATTTAGTTGCACTTACTATCTGCTGGGCTGTGGCTGCAGGTCTTCCAGGCTTCCATACAGTTAGGGTGAAGATGAATGAGTTATTAGCACAAGGTGCTGCCCAAATGACCGAGATCCTTGGCAGTCCAGGCAAAGATGGCAAGGGGCAGGATGTACCCTTTGGAAACACATAAACAAGTGAAAGGAAGTCATTAAAGTGACATAGGCACTTGCCAATACTGAGGTCCCCCCTTACATCAAAGCCCCCCTTACATCTAGTTCTCCATCAGAGCCCCCCTTACATCATGGTCCCCCCCCCCCATATCAGTGTCCTTATCAGAATCTTCCCTTGCATTAGCATACCCTTCAGAGTTCCCCCTACATCAATGGCCCTATGTAAACCATATGCAGCCTCTGCAGTCCTTAAGCCTTAATTTGTGCACATTGAAAGTATGGCACTAACCCTAGCTTGGGGCCACATAAAATCTTAAAGTGGGTCAGATGTGGCCTGCGAGCTGTAGTTCGGAGACCCCGGCCATATACATAAGATGGGAGAAGATGGTGGTCTACAGACAATACAGACTGTCCAAGAAGGTTCTTCCTGCAGGAACTTTCATTAAAAAAAAGCCCAATCCATAGCTGGTCAGAGGAGTATATTTGTTTTAGACTAAATAAAATTAGCATAGTAGTTTGGGTGTGACAGACAACACACAATTTATCATACTCGAAAAATGAACCATCAAGTATATTTGTAAACTGACATTTAAAGCCCTATTTCATTCCATTCTTTTATACCAGGGGTCTCCAAACCTTCTAAACAAAAGAGCCAGTTTACCGTCCTTCAGGCTTTAGGGGGGCCGGACTGTGGTCAGTGGGAGTGGAAAATGTCTCGTCATCAGTGGCCCATCATGTGTTATAATGGGAGGAATAGTGCCCCATTGTTGATCACAATGAGAAAAATAGTGACCCATCGATGGTGTCAGTAAGAGGAATGTTCTCTATCATTGATGTCAGGTGAAATAGTGCCCAAAGCACCAGATAAAGGCAAGCAAATGGACACATCTGGCCCCCCGGGCCACAGTTTGGAGACCACTGTTTTATACCTTAAAATAAGAAATTTCTCTTTGCACTAGCTTTCTGTAATCCACTGCACATTAACATTCAGATTGCAAAAGAGAGAGTAATGCTATAAGTCAATCGAGCTTTACCGCATTACACAGTGCTGTGAATCTCACATATAGAGTTTGCTGATTGGGGAAGAGAACACAGAGATGACCTCTTTATTGAGTTGCTGTTCCTTCACTATCCAATAACAGCCCTGACCTAGCTGTATTTATTGGACTGAAATAGAGCAAAGTAAATGGGCAAGACTTTGTTATGTGTCTGGACTGGAAATTGGCTTGACAGATTTTTTTTGGCAGATAATAAAGTTTACAAATCTGTATTGGAACCCCAAGACCCATACACATTATTAGATTTTCTGCAGATTTTTGTCTTCAGATTTACCAAAACCATGTAGTGGAAGGGCCTGCCTGATTGCAAACAAATTGAAACTCTTATGCCGCGTACACACGATCGGACTTTCCGACAACAAAACCGTGGCTGTTGGCTCAAACTTATCTTGCATACACACGGTCACACAAATGTTGGCCAATAATTACAAACGTAGTGAGGTACTACGTGGTTTTTCAGCTCTTTAGCACCACCCTTTGGGCTCCTTCTGCTGATTTCGTGTTAGTAAAAGTTTGGTGTGTGTTGATTTGCGCTTTTCTTTTCGCGTTTTTCATTTAGCGCTTTTCATATCGTGCTTTTCAGTTCTTTTCTGAACGGCCGTTCGTCGACCAGACATGTTGCGGAATCGGAGGAGATAACGTGTTGTGTCTTATTGCCCTTGGAGTTATTGCTTTGACATTATTTTTTGGTTGAATAATGATTTGACTTGGTATATTTTCTATATTTTTGGATGTATAGAATGCACTTTTTGGTTAAGTTCTATTGGTAGATAGCATGTCTAATTTTTTTTTTAATTCACATTTTTTTCATTCAAAAAAAAAAATTGTGTAGAATAATACTTGGTTATGTGTTTTACTTCAAAAGACAGTTTGGGAGTAGCAGTTACAATTAAAAAAAAATACAATGTAAAATTAACAAGGGACACCAACATAGTTGTGTCTTTGATCTTAAAAACGACAGGACAATGGTGTTGTGGTAACTTGCACAAAAAAAAAAAAAAAAAAAACATAATAATATTATTTTTGATATCACTAGAAAAAAAAAGCCTTTGAAAATTTGTTTGCAATAACTCCATCAGTATCACCAGCAAAGCAGCTTCATTATTATCCCATTAAAGAAGAAGAGAATTGTACGCTGCATTTCGAGATTTCATAATTTGCCGCGTCACGAATGTTAATTCTCCATTACGAACGCTAGTTTACAAGACCGACTGCATCTGCTTCCGAGCATGCGTGTTTGTACTTTGGACTTTTGTCCGACGGACTTGTGTACACACGATCGGAAAATCCGACAACGCCCATTTGTTGGTGGAAATTTGAGAACATGCTAACCAACATTTGTTGGCGGAAAGTCCGACAACAATTATCTGATGGAGCATACACACGGTCGGACTTACTGCCAACAAGCTTACATCCAACATTTCCCGTCGGAAAGTGCGATCGTGTGTACGGGGCTTTAAGTTTCGACCTCATATTATATGGTTTTGGTAAATCTGAAGACATAAATCAGCAGAAACTCTAATAGTGTGTATGGGGTCTTAGGCTGGGTTCACACTGCTGACGGATGCGGGGATGAATCAGGGCCGAATTTTTGCCTGAAATGGAGCTAAAGAGCCACAGAACCCCTGTGCAAGCCGATCTGCAGCCGTCAGAGATTTGTGAACCGGCTGCATAGAGAGCCATCACAATCTCTTGGCATGCGAATTAGATGCGGCGAAACCCACATCCAATTCGCACTAGTGTGAAACCCGATCATAATCACTTTGTATAACCCCATACCAATACCCATTGCCTTGTGAAATATGATAGCAATATTTATTGCTGCCAAAAAAAAAAAAAAACAATCCATAAATATGTTTGGAAAACCTGGTGCTAAATACAAGTGGTAATAAATTTCACCTTAATGCATTCTATGCATTAAGGTGAAAACCTTCTGTTGCAGAGGATCCCCCCATATCCCCACCCCTTTATACTTACTTGAGTCCAATCTCGATCCAGCGATGTGCATGAGAGCAGCGGCTCTTCTGGCTTTGTCCCTCCTTTCCGGACATATTGATGGCTTCCGGCTCCTGTCAATCAAATCATATGATGAGGGACATGGCTGAGCCTCGCTGTCTGTGTCAATAGATGCAAACAGGGCGGCTCAAGACCAAGCCCACAGAAATGCCACCCATAGAAAGCCACTTTCTATGGGGGCACTTGTGGGTGGGGGGGGGGAGCCAGGAGCACTGGCAGGGGACCCAAGAAGAGGAGGATCAGGGCTGCTCTGTGCAAAACCATTACACAGAGCAGGTAAGTATAACATGTTTGTTATTTGAACTTTTACAATCAATTTAATGATCCTGAAAATAAAAATGTTTTCTCAACTTCACTTCACTTTTCTCATGCATGTTATGTGGATGCCGGTTTATTTGCGCTTAGTATGTATGGGCAAATCTGCACAGGTTTGACTCCCCAAAGATTTGGAAAAATCCTGTTTGAAAATTGACGAACCAGAACTTAGCAGCAAATTTATGTCAAATATTTATTTCACATGCTGCTCCAAGAGAGATCGGGCCCCACACTCCACATCAGATTTTATATTTTACCAAAATAAGGGTATTATATTATGTTTATGTGCACTAAATTTGCATTTGATAAATGGCTGCACAAATAGTGTTTGACATAAAAAAAAATAGAAAAAGTCACCATTTTATTCTCCAGGGCCTCTGCTTTTAAAAAATATAACGTTTTCTAGCGAAAATGCTGATTTTAACATGTGTGTGAAAAAATTCCCTGGACAGCTAGTGGTTAAAGGGCAACTCGACGTTCGTGAGAAAAAAAAAAACGTGCAAATAAAAAAAAAAATGACATAGTGTATACAATTGCAACTCAAGTCATATTGTAATTGAATGTTATTTAAAATGACCTTTCCTTTTCAATCTGCAGTGCTGTAATTTTCTGCAAGATGCAATGCAATATTGCGACCTGGAGGTGTCCTGTACACAGATGGTGTACAGAAACGCCCCCTGAAAATGTCATTTCTTGCTTGAGTGATTGATTTTCCAAGAAGTCTGCACTTTGATACACGTCAGATTTTTGGCATCCCCTGCAATAAAAACGCCCTTTTTGGTGAGATACTCCCAAAGGGAAATCACGCCTAAAGGGATGCAGACCCTGAAACTTTCCTCATTAGAGCCCTGCAGGTGAAACAGCTGCCTGATAGTTATAAAAACGCTCCCATACAGATTCACTGGGCACATGGACACGGACAAACAAACAGCTATTTCTTCAGAATAACAAAAGGCAGGAATCTGCAACAAAGTTTGTTGGAATTCCTGCAATGTACACAGATCACCACAGAGGGGAATGTTTTTTTTTCTCAACAAAAGTGGAGTTACTCTTTAATCAAGAGCATTGCATGATTTTTTCCAAAAATGTTACAATTAATTACAGTTCCTGGCTATCTCACCTTATTCTCCAGTGGTTTCACACTCCATTCATATTCCATATCCAGCTCTTTCTGTCTTTCATCCAGGTCAGGATCATAAGATTGCGTACCATCCAAAGCCAAGTCTATGTCTATTGGCCAAATTCGTTTTGAGCCTCCTTGTATCTGAGCAATGAGTGAGCTATCTCTGACTTGAAAAACATGTGTTGCATTATTAGAGAGTGGTGTTCCTTCAAGAGTGATGGTGAACAGCAAGCAGTAAATCCCAATGCTAAGTGTGCGTCCAGGAATGGACAAAAACGTTTTTGAAGTGTCCAATTTTGGGACAGTTAACAAATCATTGGAGCAATCTGTCCCTTTATAAAGCTGCCATAGATATACTGCCCTGTACTTAATACATCCTCTTAGATTCACACTGATTTCAAAATTACCACCAAAGGATTTGTACAAGAACTTTGGTGGTTGTAATATCTGGACTTGGGGCTGTTCACATGCTAGTGACCGAACGCTTACTGCTGTCTGAGCATAGACAACACTCACCAGATTGAAAGCAGAAACGCGAGTCACAAAATTCCCTTCATGGTGGTAACAGTATTCAACTGTATTCTCCATACTTGTAACATTTCTATCATCACCTTCAAATGTCCAGAGGAAATGTAGGTCCGACCCATCAGATATAACAGCAAGAAATGTGACACACTGGTTCAGAAAAACCTCTTTGATGTTGCTCTGCAGGTAAACCTTAGTTACTGGTGATTGGATGATCACTGATGATGTAAATGAGGAGAAACATGAGGGGTTACTAACACTGAGAAGAACATGAAGTGTTCCAGCTTTGAGAAAAGTGAATTCTATGGCTTGACCCATAAGGGTTGACTCGGGTTGTCCGACTTGTTGGAAGGTCCATTGAAAGCTGGTGGCATATCCAGATTCCAGGGTGGCCATTAAATACATTGTTTGATTCACAGGCCAAGAAGATGGAAGACCTATCACTTTCAACCCTTTCAGGCTCTCTGCAACTTGAATGCTATGGCTAATATTTGCTCTGCTGACTTTATTATACGCAACAGCCAAAACATTAAATGTGCCAGAAAATGGAAAATTAAAGTGACCACAGTTATTAATGAGGGTCTTGGAGAGATTCAGCTGAGGAACCATTAATGTGAAGGACACATTTGTGCCATGGTGAACACTGGGACAAATGTTGACTTCTTGCCCCATACAGAAGAGGTCTTTCTCTGTGCTGAGCATAAACCCACTTACTGGATCCTGCACAAACAATAAAACAGATGTGCTGGCATTGCTCACTGAATTGCGAGCCCAAAGCCACAGCCAATACTGCCCGGGTTCAGTGAATATATGCGACACGTTTTGGGTATTGTATGTGACATCTTTGTTTGCTCCAGACACTGTCCATTTCCACATCAAATCTGTGCCATTTTCAACTGAACCACATAATAAAATCCTTTTCCGTGACAAAACTGCTTGGGAATGATATATGTCTTCAATGCCAATGCTAAGGTTGGACAAAACTTCTTGCACAGTCAACACTGTTGACACAATAGTTGAACTCAAAGCATTGGACACTGTAACTGTGATGTTCTTTAAACCTGGGGTAAGGAAATTTAAAGTCACAGATTGCTTTTGACTAGTTGGCATTGCTGAATCTTCCCCAAGATGCCAATTGTACTCCAGTTCACTACCAGATTCAACAAAAACAGTTAAGTTTACTGGATTTCCAAGACCAACAAAGCTAGCAGATTTCTGAATATAAACACCTTTTATTCTCTCTAAGATTTTGACTTGAGTTTGGGCATATCCAACACCCAAGGCATTCTCTACCCAAACCTCTGCCAAAATTACTTCTAATTTAGGTGGATGGAAATAAACAGATGAATTGTTGCTTTCCCATGGCCCAGGCCACAACACCCAGCGGAATGTAAGGTTGGTGCCTTTGATAACATGAGCTGTCAGAGTGAGGGGTTCCAAAAGACCAGCATAGCCAATCACATATGGGTTCTCTTGATGTATATTAACACCTTCAATTGGCTCCTGCACATCTACCATGATGAATGCTTCAGCAAAGCCCACTAAATTTTGTGCCTTCACTCTAACCCTATAGGTTCCTGGATCAGTGAATATATGAGAGATATTTGAAGGTCCAGTTACATTTAGACATGAGTTACACATTGACCAGTAATATTGCACACTTTCCCCACTAGACAAGGATGTAAAAAAATTGACCTTTTGCTTAGTCCTTGCCACCACATAGTCAGCACTTAAACACAATCTTGTGATTGGAATTTGCACGTATACTATAACAGAGGTTTCACCAAAGCTCACGCTGGTATTTACCTGGACACTGACAGTTATGTTGCCTGACACATGAAATGTGTATGAGACATTTTGTCCAAAATCCACATGAGATGAATCACCAAAATTCCAAAGGAAATTGGCAGAGACATCAGAGACAACTGCAGTAAATGCTACCTCAACACCAGCTGAAATTACATCTCCCCCATTATGTCTTATGGAAACCAAAGTAATGGGTCTCTGAACAGTCACATAAGACTGTGTCCTGTACTGGCTGACTTGATTCCACACAGTCAATGTGACTTTGTAGTTTCCTTCAAACTTGTAAGCCCATGTAGCCTCTGATGAGGAAGAATTGAGAGGTAACATGCCAACGCCGAAATCCCATTGATACCAATAGAGGTGCACTGGATCTGGAGGAGGTTGCACCGAAGCATTAAAAAGGATTAACTGGGACACATTAGTAACTGAAGCTGATGCATTGATGGTAGCCACAATTATCTGATCTTCTACTATAGTGATTTTGCTATAAATTTTGCTGCTCTTCTGTCCACTCACCAACAGCTTCAGTGTATAATTACCAGCAGCAACATAGCTATGCCACACCTCAGCTTTTCCTTGCACCAATATTGGTTGACTGCCATCCCCAAAGTCCCAGTGAAATTTCAGCAAGAAGGATGGCCCTGTGAGGTCTGCAGTAAGTTGAGTCTTCAAATGACTGGTGATAACATCAGGGAGGACGTTATTGACATGAATCATGTAAATCTGAATAACAATGGAACTACTTATGTAGCTCAAGGAGTTTCTAGCAACTGCTCTAACAGTAAAATTGCCACACTGGGAGTATGTATGGGTTACTGAAGGCTTCGACTGGTTAGAGTAAGTTATACCATCCCCCATATAGAAATTCCATATAACATTTGTGCCCTGAGTTAATGAGCAGGTTATTATGCTTTCTGCTCCCAGTTCAGTTGTTTCATTGCTCAACACTTGCAGGCCTTCAATTTTCTCTTCAATGGTCACCATTAATGATCCTGTTACGTAGCTCTGTCCATTTGTCACAGTGGCTGTGACATTGTATGTGCCAAGTGATTTGTAGATGTGTTGTGTTTGCAAATCATTACTTTGGACAATGTCAGATTTATCACCAAAGTTCCATGTTACAGTCACACCAAAGGGAGAAGGAAGACAAGTAGCAGAGAACAATGTACTTTTATGAACTTCAAGAGTGGATTGGTCTACTTTCAGACTCACGCTGGAGAGTCGATGGACAACTTGTAACAGTAAAGTCCTTGTGATCTCAGAGCCATCAGTATAAGCCTTTACAGTCACTTGATAATGACCTATAATGAACCAAAGTTATCATTAGCTTTTATATAGAATGTATAGTCTTTTCCTATTTTAGCACATATGTAATAGTTTCTCATTCCATATGCATCAGCCATGTTTCCTCATTACTTATATACCTCTGTGCTGACTGGTGATGGAGTTTGGACACAGGAATGATGTCATGGTACCCCCCACACAATAATGTTTGGGCCCCACGGTTGGCCGCTCAGTCCCAAACAATCCCACATTATGGAGGTCACATGCTCCCATACACCAAGATGCCTCAGCATGTTAGGCTTGCTCTATTTGACAAAGGAGAATGGTTGGGTAAGTATACATGCCTAGACAGAGTGAGCTATTTGAAAACACTACCATTTCAGGCAGGGCCATCTTTAACACAGGGCAAATGGGGCATCTGCCCAAGGCCCATTCATTGTTGGAGGGCCCCAAACGCTGATAAGTCAAGTGCATTAATTTTCTCCTCCTTTTTATACAGCTCGGCATGGGTTAAGTGAAGTCACGTCCCCTCAGTGTCTCTTCTACTGGCCGGCCCCATCCCCTTATCTCAGTCTGAGTGGACTGAGCCTCTTCCCCAGCGAGATGCTGCATTCCGCTCCTCCCATCCTACCTCTGCGGGCTGCCGCACTACATCGCTCTGCACAGTGAGTATACTGTCTCCCTCAGAGACACTGTGTGCTGTCCTGAGCCGGGCTCCCCGTCCCACCACCTCTGATAACTTCTCAGGGAGTCTCAGCTGCTGCAGAACATCTTGGGGGAGTGCAGGGCTGCTGTGTGTTGTAGTGCAGGGCAGTGATTGGCTGCTGTTGGAGAACTTCTTGGAGGGAGGGCGGGCAGAGCTGTTGGGTGTTGTAGTGCAAGGCAGGGATTGGCTGCTGCAGCAGAACTTCTTGGAGGGGGAGGGAAGGGCTGCTGGGTGTTGTAGTGCATGGCAGTGATTGGCTGCTGCTGCAGAACCTCTTGGGGGGGTGGGGGCTGCTGGGTGTTGTAGTGCAGGGCAATGATTGACAGCTGTGGGCTCAACAATAACCCCCCTCCCCGCCTCTCCACCCTCAACAATAACCCCCCTCCCTGCTTCTACACCCTCAACAATAACCCCCTCCCCACTTCACCAACCTCAACAATAACCCCTCTCCCTGATTCTCCACCCTCAACAATAACCCCCCTCCCTGCTTATCCTCCCTCAACAATAACCCCCCTTCCCGCTTCTCCACCCTCAACAATAACCCCCCCTCCCCGCTTCTCCACCCTCAACAATAACCCCCTCCCCGCTTCTCCACCCTCAACAATAACCCCCCCCGCTTCTCCACCCTCAACAATAACCCCTCCCTGTTTCTCCACCCTAAACAATAACCCCCCTCCCCGCTTCTCCACCCTCAACAATAACCCCCTTCCTGCTTCTCCACCCTCAACAAAAATCCCCTCCCCTCTTCTCTACCCTCAATAACCCCCCTTCCTGCTTTTCCACCCCCAACAATGACCCCCTCCCCGCTTCTCCACCCTCAACAATAACCCCCTCCTGCTTCTCCACCCTCAACAATAACCCCCCTCCCCGCCTCTCCACCCTCAACAATAAACCCCTCCTCGCTTCTCCACCCTAAACAATAACCCCCCTCCCTGCTTCTCCACCCTCAATAACCCCCTCCCTGCTTCTCCACACTAAACAATAACCCCCCTCCCCACTTCTCCACCCTCAACAATAACCCCCCTCCCCGCCTCTCCACCCTCAACAATAGTCCCACTCCCCGCTTCTCCACCCTCAACAATAACCCACTCCCTCCTTCTCCACCCTAAACAATAATCCCCCTCCCTGCTTCTCCACCCTCAACAATAACCCACTCCCTCCTTCTCCACCCTAAACAATAACCCCCCTCCCCGCCTCTCCACCCTCAACAATACCCCCTCTCCTCCATCCTCAAAAATACCCCCCCTCTCCTCTTCTCCACACTCAATAATTACCCCCTCTCCACTTCTCCACCCTCAATAATAACCCCTCCTGGGGAGGACTGTGTAATGATGGGGTATTATGGGGGATGGATCCTGTGTAATAATGGGGGGGGTAGTATGAGGGAGGGGGCCTGTGTAGTGATGGGCATAGTATGGGGGAAGGGGTCCTGTGTAATGATGTGGGAGGGGGTACTGTAATAATGGGGGTAGTATGGGGAATGGGTGTCCTATGTAGTGATTTGGGTAGTATGGGGGAGGGAATCCTGTGTAATGATGGGGGGGATTGCCTTGGGGGGGGCGGGAAAATGTTTTCCCAGGGTCCAATCAATATTAAAGACGGCCCTTATTTCAGGGCTAAGTGACAGTGTCTCTTTAAACAGCAAGGTTTGAGCGACAGTGGTGGAAAACAAAGTTGCTGGCCATAAGCTCCCCATAAATGAGTCATTCAACCAGTGTGTTGAATGAAAGCAAAGGACTCGATTCCCCCAATCACACATTGATAGTGGATGGAGGAATCCTCCCCACTGTGCCTTTGTATTCTGACAGCAGGGAGACTTTCCCACCGTCAGAATACACTGATCAGCCCTGCCAGCTATAGCCTGTGGTACTGATCAAGCGAGGAAAATCCAATAGGGTGGTTGAACACCCTACAACCTTCATGCCTATACATGGATCGAAATTCAGCAAGTCCCTGCTCAACCAGCCAAATTGGAATCCATGGGCTAGCTTTAGATTAGTGACCATTCTAAACACTCTACATTTATAACAATTTAAAAAAAAAATGGAGGAGCATGTATGTGATGGAGACACAACAAAAAGACAAAACCTCTCTAAAGTGAAGAAAATCCTCATTTAGACAATTGCCACTGGAACAACTGTCCCCATTCCTGTTCCAGTGACAACTCAAAAACTTTGGATTTTCTCTCACTTTCAGTCCCATCGACAATGGTCACCAGACCAAATATAGGGTAAATCTGAATTGGGGATACAGACAGCATCTAAACCTAATAGAGGCTCTAACCCTTCCCTACGCTGTCCAAAATTATATATACATTCTGTCATTGGGTACACTTTTATCCGTAAGTATAGATTCATCGTACATTGTTTTTCCACCAACTACTCACTTTCTTCAGCATATACATGATGTTCTGTGTCATTCAAAGTGACCAAGAAGTTAGAATTCTGCATATCATGAGGAGCACAGAAACTTCTGTTTAGCAGTGGACTGCCATCTCCAAAATCCCAGCTGTAGAGATAGTACAATAATTAATAGAAGATTTTTAGGATCATAAATCACTCTGCTGAAGGCAAGACCAGTACAAGATTATCAGAAAGTCACCTTATGGCCACATCAGATGTTCTTTGCACTTGTATCCTGAATAATATTGTTTGAGATTCAGAGGCCAGCAGCACTGTGGAAGAGACAAGGAGCTCAGCTTCCGGCAGTGGTAAACTTCCTTCTACTTGTAGAAGTACCTCTTCCTCCTGGAAGCTGATAGGGTTCTGAGCAAAAAGCTTAAAAAAAAAAAAAAGATACAGGCATCAGATAAAGATATTCATTAGTATAGAACAGTGGGTGCCAAACTGCGGCCCATGGGGTGGCTTGACTTTATCCAACTCTCGAGGCACTGTTCCTTCCACTGATATGAACAATTGTGCACTACACCAAGGATGGGGACTATTCTTCCCATTAATACCAATGACGGGGCACTATCATACCTCCCAACATTTTGAGATGGGAATGAGGGACACCTACTAACAAACGTATGTAGGCATAGGACACGCCCCCTGCCACACCCCCTTAAAAGGAGAATTAACCAAAAAGAAGGTTAATTAAATCCACAAGGGCTTTTTGTTACCACTACTATTACTTTATATTGGCTTTTAAAATGTACAACTGCAGCAATTTAGAAATTGGATGAAAGGGTTAGCACTGGGAAACACTTTTTGAAAGAAAAAAGTGCATTTTATATACAACCATATGGATCAGACCACAATGAGGGACAAATGAGGGGGAAAGAGGGACAGAGGGACATTGCTCCAAATCAGGGACAGTCGGGAGCTATGGCACTATTACTTCTACTCACCACAGGCACTATGTAATTTTTTTTTTACTCCCATGGACTACCAAGCCTGGGACATATTCTACTCCCACTAGCCTCAGAGCAGCCTATGTGTTGTCTACAATTTGTGCCCGTGCTGCCTTGCCCATGTGCCAGGACAAATGACAGCATCTAATGAAGCAAAAATACTGGGTTTTGTGAAATTTGGCATTCCTGTATCCCTATCAAAGTTACCCTTATCTATTAAAGGGTAACTCCACTTTTGTGAGGAAAAAAAAATAGCAAATGAAGAAAAAATAAAATAGCACATATAATTGTGACAATAATCATTTTGTAATTGAATGTTAATAAAAATTAGCTTTCCTTTTCAATCTGCCGTCACTGTAATTTTCTGAGAATTCATTGCAATATGGCTACATGGAGTTGTTCTGTGTGTACTGACCACTCCCAGAAACATAATTTCCTGCTTGTGTGATTGGCTCACCAATTTTCCCAAAAGTCTGCCTGAGATACAAGTCAGATTTCAGGCATCCCCTGCAACAAAAATCTCATTTTTGGACAGATACTTCCAATATGAGCACGTCTAAAAAGATGCAGGCCCAGCAGATTTCCTCATTAGATCCCTGCAGCTACACACCTGACAGTTAATTATGAAACCACTCCCTTTAGACCTAATCAGCACAGAGGCACAGACAAACACACAGGGATTTCTTCTGAATAACAAAAGGTAGGAATCTACAACAAAGGTTGTTATAATCCTTGCAATGTACAGAGATCACCCAGAGGGGAATGTTTTTTTTTCTCAACAAAAGTGGAGTTACTCTTTAAGCTGTGTGAACCATAAAATAAACAATCAGCATGGACTTACTTTAAGCTTATAGACACCTGGAGTCTTGAATGTCACCATGTAGCTTGTTCCTTTATATGAGAATCCTTCATTGTTATCCATGGTCCATGTGAATGTGACAGATGACCCTTGTGTCACTTCGGCTGAGAAGATCTGAGAAGTTGGATCGGCAATTGTTACCATTTACATTTGAAGCTGTAATTTAAACTTAAAGTGTTACTAAACCCAGGACTCACTATAACTGGTCCCCCACAGTACACAGAACAAGGACATTGAATTACTTTAGTAAATATAAACTGCTAAATACATTTTCTCATCCGCAGTATATAGCAGTACTGTGACCTCTATGAGTGTCTGGTTAAAGTTTGTAGGAGGATTTTTCATTCTCCGCTGGCCTATGAGGATGCAGGACCACTGCATCTGCCCCTATGTGGTTGCAGGACCACTGACCCTCTGTCTGGACGGTGCTGATTGGCTCTGTGCTGATCACATGCACTCTCCCAAGCAAAAAAAACTCACTAGCAATACACACCAAACTGAGCATGTGCAGAGTGCCTCCAAGGCTCTGTTCTATCAGGAGATGGATTGGGGACAGTAGAAAAAGGGGAGGGTCAGAGAAGACAGGATCAAACAGCCTTTTTACACAATGCAGAGGATTAACCCCTTAGGTTCCACAGTGAGTATACCAACCATGCTTGCATATACAGACTGATTTTACTATTGTGGGTTTAGTAACACTTTAAAGTGGTTGTCAACCCTTTAAAACCACTTTTTGCTACAGGTAAGCCTATAATAAGGCTTACCTGTAGCTACCCCGGATATCTCCTAAACCTGCACGATTTAGGAGATATCCCCTGTATCAGCATGTGCCGACGTCATCGGCACATGCACGCTGAAGCAATGGCATGTCTGGGCCGTTGCTTCAGCTGGTATGCTGTTACAGGCGGCTCCCGCATGCATGCACGGGAGTGAGGTCATTGCGGCTCAATCACAGCGTCGGAGCCCGCGATACCCGGCAGTAACTCCGGGAGATATGTTGCCGGCCGGAGCGGTGTACGAGGACCAATGTAGGAGCTTCGATCTCAGGTATGTAATTCATAATGAGCTAGTATGCTATGCATACTAGCTCATTATGCCTTTGTCTTGCAGGTTTTTTTTTTTTTTAAGTGGGTTTACAACCACTTTAATTTATACTGAATGTAATTAAAACTGAAATGGTCAGATTGACGTTGTGACATCTGTCTGTGTAGACAGCAGTCTGTAGGCATGCAGAAATTTCAAGATTAGATGCCAACAGAATCGTAGACAGAGACATAAAATAAGTATAATTTATGTTTTTTGAATATACCCCTGTTGCGAAAAAAAAGTCCCATGGGAGTCCGCAAAGACAGACAGAATCTAAAAGAATGATTTCAGCAAACAAATGAAACAGAACTGATAACGCTATCCAGCAAACACTGCAGCTGTATTGAATTTATTTGGGTTCTCTGTAATCCATTGCAAAGAACACCCCAAAGGTTTGGCTGGGTGGATCTGCTACCTGTAAACAGTACATTGCAACGTTCTCCACTTGCCATATCATCAATTACATTTAAAACTTCCAAGATGCGTTTGAATATGACTGGCTGTGAGGAACTTCTGAGCACCAAGACTTGCCATGGGATACCTTTTTTGAATTACTAACAAGTAAACAAAAGGGGTTCCCAGAATGCCACCAGAAGGGCATGGGTTGGACTGGTGCACTGTAGGAAGGTTTATAGTTTTTAATACTTAAAGGTCTATTCTTTAATGCATAAAGCATAACTAAAGGCATTTATTTTTTTATTTTTAGATAGAGTGGAGCTGGATTAGAACCCCTGTCAGTCTTTATTGCTGTCTGTGCCCCCGTTTTGGAGATTCACCCTCTCTTTTTGTCCTATTTACCATTATCTTTGAAAGTGAAAGTAAAATAGAATGCAAAGTTTTGGGTTGTCCCCAGAAAAATAATGGAGGGGAAATTTCCCAATGGGGACACTAGTTCTGGGGACCTGGGGGTACCCAAGGAATTCCTTTAATTTGCACGGATTTCCTCTCACCTCCTGTTTGGCTATGGAACAAGAAGTGAAGGGAAATCTCCATAATGGGAAAAAATCTGACAGAGGCTATAACCCTCTCTACTCTATCCAAAATGAAAAAAAATTGCCTATAGTTCTACTTTAATGCCGCTTACACGCGGTCGGTTTTTCCGACGTAAAATGTGCGATCGGAGCTTGTTGATGGAAATTCCGACCGTGTGTAGGCTCCATCGGACTTTTTCCATCGGAATTTCCGTCGCACAAAATTTGAGATCTGGTTCTCAAATTTTCCGACAATAAAATCCGTTCGCGTAAATTCCGATCGTGTGTACACAATTCCGATGCACAAAGTGCCACGCATGCTCAGAATCAAGTAGAAGAGCCGCACTGGCTACTGAACTTCATTTTTCTCGGCTCGTCGTAAGTGCTGTACGTCGCCGCGTTCTTGATGTTTGGAATTTCCGTCAAGATTTGTGTGACCGTGTGTACGCAAGACAAGTTTGAGCCAACATCCGTCGGAAAAAATCCATGGATTTTGTTTTCGGAATGTCCGGTCAATGTCCGATCGTGTGTACGGGGCATTACAGTACAAAAATAGCCACAGAATATGCACAATAGGACTCACCCGTGTCTGACTGAGATTAACATGATCTGGGCCATCAGAGTGAATTCTGAGTCCTTGAATGGCATCATGTGACTGGATTGGCATGGTGAGATTAATAGAACTGACCTCATTGGTCCCCAAGATGGTCAGTCTAGTAGTTTGTGGCTGGTCAAGATTCATCCACATCCAAGCAAAACCAACATTTATTGAAAGTGTGGTACAAACAGATAATTTTGAGGAAACATCTGAAGGACATTCCTGCTGTAGCATTGACTCTCCACTTTGTGCCACGGTTGACCACTGAACATGAGCTGGACTGGAGCTCTGAGCACTGATGACCACAAGGGTTGGATGGTGGGTGACTATATGCAGGCCATCAGTTCCTAATGCTGGGTATATAATCTGTAAGTCACTGACAGGACTCAGAATAGTAACATCACAGCTTGCTACTGTTGAGCTAACTCCATTGCTCAGGGCAGCATTGAATAGGTATGTCCCTTCTTCCTGAAAACTGCTTAACAAAGAGGATACTACTAGGCTACGTAACTCTGATCCATAGATGACACGAAGGTCACAGACCACATTGTCAAACCAGGTGGCAGAATCTAGCAGAAAAGAGTCCTCTAGCCATCCTTGTTGTGTCATACTGGCATAGGTTTGCCTCCAGGGTGAATCTGGGCTGGATTTGCATCGTAAAAAAGACTCTTGGTTTGCATTGTGCTGGATGGAAAGTATATCTTCGGGATGCACAGAGTGAGACATGTGGGACAACTGGACCTGAAAGAGAATTATCAAATCAAAACCATCAATAACTAATGGCTGCAGATAAGGTAAGTCATGGGGTCAACAGGCACAAAAAATAGAGCACAATTACAGGTGATGAAGATGATGCAACTCTTCCTGAGCACATTCATGATCTGACCTCCAAAAAGGCATTCAATTTGCATTCCTTGTGATGGGCCCAAGGGCCCCCTATAAAGTAGAAGCTAAAAAAAAAAAAAATAGTGACCCATCCATTTCATAATTCCATACATGCCTTCATAGGAGTTTATTTATAGAAATTGTTTGTTTTCCCCAGGAAAAAAGGAGACTGCGATGGCCTTTGCCAACCTTTGAATCTGAAAATGCTAGCTGTCTGGCTGTCATGCTATCTCTCTTGTTTCAATGCCAATGATCCAGAGTTGGTTTACAGAGGTAAGGTCTTCTTACTTTCCTGACAAAATATTGAAGTCAGAGGATGAGAAAAACAGCCAGACAACTTGAATTTTTAGTAGAAGGAAGTCAGCAGTGGAAGCCTTCAAAGGTTCACTTTAACAGCCAAATCCTGTAACACTATATATATATATATATATATATATATATATATATATATATATATATATATATACAATGAATGTAATTAAAACATAAACTTACTTGTATGTTTCGTTCCTTAATGTTGGGACTGAGCTGCAACATTACATCAGCAACTGGTGAATATGAAGGAGGAGCCTGTGAGTATCGAGGTGGGTGTGGGTAATGTGTGGAGGTATAAGTGCTGCATGGACGGTTGAGTTTCAGGCAAGTCTCACTAAGTGGGCACCACTGCTTTCCATTAGGACAGTCACCAGTTGTGTTACACAGTGGCTGAGGGTTACATGTAGCAAATGGAGACCAGAGCGCTACACAACCTATAAAAGAAAGTGCGTAAAGACTAATTTACAATGTGCTGGAAAGTTTAAATGGACAGTAAATCAATTAAGCTTATTCAATATAAGAGAGCAAGTAGTAAAGTGCAAAGTTGAATGATCATAATGCAGAATCCAACCTGTGCAGGTTGCCTAAAGACTTGCTCCTTGAAGCAGATAGAAAATAAAATGAAACAGGGAAGTAGAGATAAGGAGTTTTGTGTGGGACACGTAACTCCTCCAAAGGAAGAAACATTTGCTAACCTACTCCATAGGTGGGCACATCTTCTAACCTACTCCATAGTTGGGCATACCTTCTAATCTCTTCCATAGGTGGGCACGATTTCTTACCTGCTCCATAGGTGAGCATATCTTCTAACCTCCTCCATAGGTGAGCACATCTTCTAATTTACTCCATAGGTGGGCATATCTTCTATACCACTCCATAGGTGGACACATCTTCTAACCTCCTCCATAGGTGAAGACATCTGCCAACCTCCACCATAGACATGGACATCTGCTAACCTCTTCCATAGGCTGTGAAATATGCTAACCACCACCATAGGCAGGCACAATTCCTAATCTTCACCTTAGCCATTTACCTTCTATAAAACAGGGACATCTGCTAACCCCCACTCTAGACAACAGACATTGGCTAACTTTCACCATAGATGTGGACAACTACCAATTTATTTATAGACAGGGACATCTGCTAACCACCTCCATAGGCAGCGACATCTGCTAATCTCCTCCATAGACAGGGACATCTACTAACCTCCACTCTAGACAACAGACATTGGCTAACCTTCACCATAGATGTGGACACCTACTAACTTTTTCATAGGCAGGAACATCTGCTAACCTCTTCCATAGGCAGGGATGTTTACTAACCTCCTCCATAGGCAGGGACATCTAATAATCTCCCCCATAAGCAAATACATCTACTAAACCTTACCTTAGGCGGGGACATCTGCTAACCTCCTGCTAACAGACAAGGACATGTACTAACTTACTCCATATTCAGAGACATCTGCTAACCTCCTCCATGAGAGAAGGACAGAATTTATAATAGGAAAAGTAGGTCCAAATTGTTGCTCTAGAGATTACCTGCAAAGCAGCCTTCCTATTTATTTCTGATTTACCTGGTGGGATCAAATGCTGTTCTGGACTGCAGAATGGGCGCAGAATCTGAATTCGAACCAAGAGCTCATGCTGTATAGGCCAAATCCCTAAATCCAAGGCAAGCAGAGAGCCCGAGTGGCTGAACCACAGACCAGGAAAAACCATTACCTACAGTGGAAAAATTGCAGAGAAAGAGTATGAAGCACTCAAGACAAAATTTTGGTTTCCATGAAGAGGATTAAAGTAAGCAGAAATGTTTTGACACGCTCTATATCAAAAGAGCAGAGATGTTAATTCTTCCTTTGCGGCTGTCCATAAAAATGGCATTTGTTGCAGTTCCATCAGAACAGAGGAGTATCAGGCTGGTAACTGTCGGTAATGCAACCTGATGGCCACTGTTGTAAAATAACTAATTTTAACTCATAGGGCGTACACACGGTCGGACTTTGTTCGGACATTCCGACAACAAAATCCTAGGATTTTTTCCGACGGATTTTGACTCAAACTTGTCTTGCATACACACGGTCACACAAAGTTGTCGGAAAATCCGATCGTTCTGAACGCGGTGATGTAAAACAAGTACGTCGGGACTATAAACGGGGCAGTGGCCAATAGCTTTCATCTCTTTATTTATTCTGAGCATGCGTGGCACTTTGTCCGTCGGATTTGTGTACACACGACTGGAATTTCCGACAACGGATTTTGTTGTCGGAAAATTTTATCTCCTGCTCTCCAACTTTGTGTGTCGGAAAATCCGATGGAAAATGTCCGATGGAGCCCATACACGGTCGGAATTTCCGACAACACGCTCCGATCGGACATTTTCCATCGGAAAATCCGACCGTGTGTACGGGACATATTACATTCATGATGCCCAGTGACCACTTTACAGGAAGCCCCCTTGTGATAGTATTGTGCAAAAACAGGTTTTCTTCAAAGAGAAATCAGGGGTCTTTTAGAACCCTATTGTCTCCCCTGTACTGTGCCACAGAACAAACACACAGAGTCCACTCCAAACCTAGCCATTATCAGATGGGATATGACAGCTGTTAACCCAGAAATGCTTAGAGCCAAGCACCTCCAAAGTTCAGCGACTGAAGAGAGGTTTTGGAGATGGGTGAACGGGGATTGGGGAGTGGCACTATAGCGTTTTAGACTCGGTTCACACTGCCGTGACTTGGAATCTGACTTGTGAGACCCCAAGTCGCCTGACATGTGAAATCCCATTTTAGTCAATGAGGGTCATCTTCCTGTACTACTTCAAGGTGATTTCTATCCGACTTGTGCCCATAGACTTTTATGGAAGTCACCTCCAAGTCGGATCCTGATCTTAATTGATGTGATTTGGATCTGACATTACAGGAAGATTACCCAGGCATTCCCTCAAGTTGCTTCAAAGTTGCTCTGAAGTCGCACTGAAGTTGCCTGGCAACGTCGCGCCGACTTTCAGGTCGCGGCAGTGTGAACTGAGCCTTAAAAGTGATCAGGCATTTTACAGCCATTGAGACTGCTTCTACAAAGTAGCCAAGAGTCTGCAGTTCAATTTTAAAACAAGCTTGTGGCTGCTATTTCAAACACGGGCTTGTTTTTGGCCTTTGAGTGCCAGTGTAGGAAATGTGATAGGTAGTCAAAAGGTTAAAGTAAAACTGTAATCAGGTTATGGACATTAAAATATTTGCACATTATTAACAAGAAAATAGATTTTAAAACAAACCCTCACTGACCTCCATAGCTGCAAACAATGTGGAGCAATTCATCCTCAAAACTTTCACTTTTTCTTAGTTTAGGATGTAATAGGTTGTGTAAATGAGCCCTTAAAGTGATTGTAAGGGATCGTTTTTTTTTTGTTTTTCTTAAATAACAAACATGTCATACTTACCTCCACTGTGCAGCTCGTTTTGCATAGAGTGGCCCAGAACATCCTCTTCTGGGGTCCCCCAGCGGCTCTCGCGGCTCCTCCCTGCATCAGATAAGCCCCGAGGAGAAGCACTCTCCCGAGGGGGTTACTTTGCGTGCGCGCTCCCAAGTCCAGCATTTGTGTCCACAGACACAAATGCCGGACTTGCCCTCCCCCCCCCAGCGCCATGTCACTGGATTTGCTTGACAGCAGCGGGAGCCAATAACTGCGCTGCTATCAATCTATCCAATCAAGAGCTGGGACCCCGTGAAGAGAGGGACAGCATGTCCCCAATGAAGAGATGAAGGGGCTCAGATAAGTAAAACGAGGGGCTGGGGGGCCGCTGACTGGCAGATGTTTTTTCACCTTAATGCATAGGATGCATTAAGGTGAAAAAACACAAGGGTTTACAACCCCTTTAAGCTTATATATTGCTTTTTGAGAACAAGAACTTTTTTGAATGTCTACAGCCTGGTCACCGTTTTAATTTTAAGTAGAACTAAAGCCAAATGTATTTATTTATTTTATAGAGCAAATTCGAAAATTTGACAAGTTTTTATTGCTGTCTGTGCCCCTGTTAGGGAGATTCACTCTCTCTATGTGTGCTGGTGACTGTTATCACCGAGAGTGAAAGTAAAAGAAAGTCACACATTTTGAGTGGTCACCAGTACAGGAATAGATGGAAGATTTTCCAGTGGGGACACTAGTTCTGGTGACAAACAGAGATTGCCTTTACTTTAGAGAGATTTCTTCAGACTTTCTGTTTGGCTATGGGACAGGAAGTGAAGGGAAATCTCATGAATGGTATACAGATGGCAAAAAAAAAAAAACTGACAGGGGTTATAACCCTTCCTTACTCTAGCCAAAATGAAAGTAAAATATTGAAAACAATCAGTGAGTTACAGCATTCTAGTACACTGCAGCAAATTAAATCAATTTACCTTAATCTGAGTTCTCTGTTCACTTCACCTCACAGGGGCATTAAGAGGACAGTAGGAGTAGTGCACTTCCTGAACCCTGTGCTATGTAACTTTCTCTCTCTCTTTGATTAATACGTTACTAATGATGTTCACACTTTCAAAGCAAGTGTAAAACAAACTGATGTTTGTGAAAAACATTTTCTTTTTTTTCTTTGTGGGGGAGGCAGCGAGGAGGTTGCTCCAGCATCTCAAGCAGGTGCTTTCCAGGATCACCAGATTATCGACATAGACCTGTATGCATCTAAGGGCCCTTGCGCATTAGAATTAAAATACAGGCATCCAGCTAATTTTAAGCTAATTTCTCTGCAAGCGTGAAAATGACTTTAGAGCTCATCCCCTGTGGATACGCTCTATTTTTTTTTTTTTTTTTTACATTTATTCTCAGATTTTTTTTTTCCCTAAAAACAAGCCCCATGACTAGTAAGATTACCGGTATTTATTTTTCATATTTTAGATGATTATTATTATTATATATTTTATATTGCTTTTAGTAATAATAAAGAAGACTGTTCCAAAAATAAAATTGGATCCAGAATGGAACATTGGCACTTACCTTAATATTATGTTGTGGTATGGTATTTGAAAGAGATAACGTGCCGTTCTCTGTGTATGCATCATCAAATATCGGAACGCCTACCAGGTACACAGGAGCATCAGGGAGATGTACTGAAAAAGATAAGCACACCTATGCAGGGTAAAATCTTAATAGACTTGGTGCAGTACACTGTATATAGGGCAATTAATTGTGTAGCTATAGGAACATTACATTTAGGAGCAGTAATTATTATGCCTTACTACGGTCAGGGATTGCATTAAGGCTGGGTTCACACTACTGCGAATTGGATGAGGGTTCTCGGCATTCCAATTGGCAACAGCAGGAGATTTTGACCGGCTCTCTATGGAGCCGGTTCACACATCTCCGCTGCGGCTCCGGTGCGAATTTGCACAGGGGGTCCTGTGCGTCTTTTGGTCCATTTCAGGTCCGAATTCAGCCAAAAACTTGGGCTAAACTCGGACCTGAATTGGTGAACAGGCAGGGCTGTCTCTAACACAGGGCAAAAGGGGCAGCTGCCCCAGGCCCAGTCATTGTTGTGGGGCCCAAAAGAGCTGCCCCTTGAGCCCGCACAGACCTGAAATAGTTGATAAGAGGATTTGGGAGGGCCCAAGAAAATGTTTGCCCTGGGTCTAATCAATATTAAAGACGGCCCTGTGAACTGGCTTTTTATCTGAATAAATCTCTTTCATATTTACAATGAATTCCTTTAAATATATAATTTGTCAATAAAAGTAGCAGATCACGTATCATAGATGCCATCTTTCTACGAAACATCCAAAGAAAGGCTTAGAACATTTTCTGATTGCCATGGATATAAGTTGGCATCAGGCAAGGAACCTGATCATCTATGACAATTTCTTTTCAGTAATAGAAAATACGGACCTCCTGCCCGGCATTGACAGATAGAAGGTGCTTTCTCCAGGCACGGGCTCTTTTGATAAACCTCCCCTGGTAGCAATGACAGACGCAGGCAGTCCTCCTGTATTTCATGAACACCTGAGTCTGGTTCAACCTGGAGCCTCCGATTCTCCTCTTTCAGAGATTGTGAAATGTTCACCCATACTGGAGAATTACTAAGACAGAGAGAAACAGAAAAAAACAACCAGATAGTAAATAGGAACCAGGAGAAGAAACAACAGTTTAAGCTAGCCATACTTTTGGTGGTATTTGATCACCACTGGGTTTTTTATTTTTAAGAAAAAAAAAAGACTAAAAATTTTGAAATAAAACCCTAATATTTTCTACTTTCTGTAATAAAACATATTCAATAAAATCACATTTCTTCATAAATTTAGGCCAAATGTATTCTGCTACATGCCTTTGGTAAAAAATCCCATTAAGTGTATATTAATTGGTTTGCGTTAAAGTTTTAGCGTCTACAAATTATGGTATATAGATTTGAAAATTGATTATGATGTACTGACGGCCTGTCTCATTTCTTGAGGCTCTTAAAATGCCAGGACAGTGCAAATTCCCCCAAATTGCCCCTTTTTGGAAAAAGTAGACAGTCTGAGGCATTTAGTAAGCGGCATGGTGGGTTTTTTGAAGTTGCAATTTTTTGTTAACATTTTTTGGAAAATTAGGAAATTAAATATTTTTTTTTTTTACATTTTTATCTTTACATACTGCCACCAGTGCAATACAGCATCATCAAATGACTGGTGTGGTGGTGATCAGGGATACTGACAGTATGCTAAAAAAAAAAACACCAAAAAAAATTTTTTCAATTTTTTAAAACTTTTTAACATTTTATTTTCTTTTTCTAACTTTTTTCTATTTTTATTTACATATTATAGAGTAGTTCAGTGTCACCATAGTAGCACACTACTAATCTGTGGGGGGGGGGGGGTCATCAGGGATTTTTTTCCCCCACTTTGATTGCTGTTATAATGATGATCAATATAACAGCAATGTTTTCAACTGTCATGAATGGACAGCTGTCAGCTGTGATTAAGAGTGATCTGTGATTGGCTACAGCTAATCACATGGTACAGCCCCAGGTGCCTTGTGATAGCTGTGGGCCAATCGCAGCATTACTCTGCAAAGTCATTCCTAACAGCTTTCGGGATCTACAATCCGCTGTGGCTTCTATCCTGGAAAACCTGGAACAGGCTGAATCATATACATGTACAGGATTTAGCCTGCCCGTGCTGCCCTCCCGCAGTAAATTTAAACAGTTAAAACAAACCAGCATTCACCTCTGTAGCCATAGGCATTGTGGAGAAATGAATCTTCAAAGTTTACAACAGAGGCCTCTCAGCTTTTTTTAAAAAATAATTTCTATTGCAGCAGAATCTTGGTATCCTGCACACAAAGTGTGAAAGCTTTGTTCGAAATTCTGATCGTGTGTACACAAATCCGATGCACAAAGTGCCACGCATGCTCAGAATAAATTAAGAGACGAAAGCTATTGGCTACTGCCCCGTTTATAGTCCCGACGTACGTGTTTTATGTCACCGCGTTTAGAACGATCGCATTTTCCGACATCTTTGTGTGACCGTGTGTATGCAAGACAAGTTTGAGCCAACATCCGTCAGAAAATATCCATGGATTTTGTTGTTGGAATGTCCGATCAATGTCCGATCGTGTGTACAGGGCATAAGATGTTTAAAACTGACTGAGGGCCCATTCACACTTTGTGCAGTTACCTGCATTTTTCCTCATAGCAAAACGCAGGCAACAGCAATGACACACAGAAAACAATAGTTTTCTGTGTGTCATGTTCAGACCAGAATGCAGTGCAATATTATGCAACATGTTTTTATAATATTGCACCACTCTGTCACCACATAGCAAGCGCAGTGCACCATGCTGCTATGCACTGACATTAATAAAGTGTACACTTCAAATAAAGTTCTTGAAAATTTTTTTTACAAAGGGAGTCGTGTGATATGATAAAATGTGCATTACATCGCCCCTTGCTGCGCGGTTCTGCAGCTCAAAACGCTGTGTGGGCTGCAGGGCAGTGGGAACAGTCCCTGAGATTACTTAAATCCCCCTTCACATGAGTGGTACACTATATTGTCAAAAGTATTGGGACACCTGCCCTTTCATGCACATGAAATTTAGAGGCATCCCAGTCTTAGTCCGTAGTGTTCAATATTGAGTTGCAGCTATAACAGCTTTAACTCTTCTGGGAAGGCGGTCCACAAGGTTTAGGAGTGTGGCTATAGGAATGTTTGACCGTTCTTCCACAAGCGCATTTGTGAAGGCAGGCACTGATGTTGGATGAGAAGGCCAGGCTCGCAGTCTCCGCTTGGAATTCATTCCAAAGGTGTTCTATTGGGTTGAAGTCAGAACAGGCATGTCAAGTTCCTCCACTCCAAACTCGCTCATCCATGTCTTTATGGACCTTGCTTTGTGCACTGGTCCAAATCATTTGGTGGAGGATTATGGTGTGGGGTTGTTTTTCAGGGGTTGGGCGTGGCCCCTTAGTTCCAATGATGGGAACTCTTAAGGCGTCAGCATACCAAGACAATTTGGACATTTTAATGCTCCCAACTTTGTGAGAACATTTTGGAGGCTCCTTTCCTGTTCCTACATGACTTCACACCAGTGCACAAAGCAAGGTCCATAAAGATATGGATGAGTGAGTTTGGGGTGGAGGGGGGATTATGGTGTTGGGTTGTTTTTCAGGGGTTGGGCTTGACCCCTTAGTTCTAGTGAAGGGAATTCTTAAGACGTCAGTGTACCAAGACATTTTGGACAATTTCATGCTCCCAACTTTGTGGGAAGAGTTTGGGGATGGCCCCTTCCTGTTCCAACATGATTGCGCACCAGGGTTCTCATGAGGATTCTTCTTGGAGTTACAGGAAAGGTTACTATGCTGGTGATATAAGCTAAACTATTGCATTTACCTTCTGAAGAACTCCTGGATGAAGCTGAGCTGATCAGCAGAGGTTATATATGCAAGATCCCCTCCAGGTATTAATCTGCATCGACTACGAGCATCTGACAATGATTCCTTCACTTGATTTAGCCAATAGCAGCGGAGATTTTCACGGAAAACTTTGCCTCCACGGGGACAGGAGGAATCATCTGGAAGAAGGTTCAATCAAAGCTATTAAATGCTTACCGCACCACAAATCTGCAGTTCCTCTAAAAAAATAAAAATGTATAAATAATGCAAAAATAAGCTTATAGTAGTTCAGTATATGTCGTAGAAGTCCATGCAAGACAGAAGATGCATGGGGTACTTCAGCCATTCTCTAGCATCCTCCAGCACATGTGATATCAACCTGTAGGTGGGGTGCAATGAAAGAACTTGTATTGAAATAATGCAGAGACAGTTCACAAATAAGTTCCAACAGCGTGTAGAAAGTAGAGTGTAGTGCACTGTAGAGAGGGGAACAATGCGGCCTGGCCGTCTTGTGCCCAACAGGCAGGTTGCAAGCCCTACGCTTTTCCTCCTTATCAGGAACCTTTCCCTGCCGCTAGTGCTGTTCCTAACAGGTAAAATACCTATCCCTACTCTACCAACATGCAAATGCACGCCAAACCTGGGAGCCAGGGCCCTAAATAGGCTCTGCCTGACCCAAGATGGCTGCCAGAGTCACATGGGGTGGCAGCATCCAAGTGGATGTTTCCCCAACCAGAAACATTTACAGCTCCAACAGTGTGTAGAAAGTAGAATGTAGCGGACTGTAGAGAGGGGAACAATGCTGCCTGGCCATCTTGTGCCCAACAGGCAGATGGCCAGAGAAGTTGCAAGCCCTACACTTTTCCTCCTTATCAGGAACCCTTCCCTGTCACTAGTGCTGTCCCTAACAGGCAGAATACCTGTCCCTGGTTGAAGGACGGTCTATTCATTGGAAGAATCAGTCATCCATCACCACAAATCGCTGTGAATCCACCACCAGCTGTAAAGACTGCTTACCAGCTCCTGTGGACGGATACGCCTGTGGCTTAATACCCAGCCTGGGCCTTTCTCCACGTCTCAGAACTGCTCCGCATTTCTGGTGTCATTCGACAAGCAACAATGGAGTTCAGCACCAGAAAGAAAGACCAAGAAGCTCTGCATAGCATAAACGCCTTGGGGTTTATTATATAAAGTGCATGGCACTCACATGCATAGAAAATTAAAAACGGCGAAAATTAAAAACGCCGAAAATTAAAAATGGCCAAACACAACCAAAGATGACCCGTCCATCGGGACACGAGAGTGGTGGTGACACCAGCGCGTTGCTCCACCCTACGTGTTTCGTCACAAATGATGTCAACCTGGGGCAGCCAGCGATCATCACCAGCTTCCGGGTGCTGTGTCCAGCGGCTGCCCTGCTGCTTACAGAACACAGGGGATCACAAGTCTGTCAGGGCTGGGCTCAGCCCTTCCTTCTCAGAGCTGGCCGCTCAGCTGTTGGCTAATTGCCAGCTCCTATCTCTCCACAATTACTCAGCTGTTGATGATATCCTGCTCGTCAGTCCTGCCTACTTATGCCGTTCAGCCCAGTGGCTCTCTGCCTCTCTGCCTGCCTGGTCGACATCACAAGAGACGCTCACCTGCGTTCCTGTTTAAAGACTTGCTTGGCTGACAATCCTTTTGGCTCCAGATCCTGCTTGCTGTTCCACTACATTGATCCCTGACTTTTGGCTTGGCTGACTATCTGTTCCGGTTACTGAACTTTGGCTATGTTTTGACTACGTTTGTTCTTTTTACTTTTGTTATTAAACAATTGTGATTTAACTGTACTTCTGTCTTGGTCTGAATTCATGGTTTCGGACAACGTCAGCATGGGCGCCATTTACAGAACACTTGGCCTTATCTTAATTAATGCAAAGTGTTCTCTGATTGGACGAAGTGGAGATCATGATATTAACATTCCACCTTAAATTAAATGGTAATTAGTGATTATTTTGTAAAAAAAAAAGTTATTAGTGGAATAGCCCAGTGACAGAAACTAGAAAAAAAAATAAAATAGATATCTACCCCCCTCCCCCAGTAATGCGTTTCCTACCTGTCAATAGTTGACCATCTGGCATCTGAATGCTATAGACAGCTTGGAGATCGGTTCCCTGGTTGACCTGCAGCCATACTTCTACACTTTGTCCTGTTTGAGCCACCGCCGGGCAGTACAGCTCCGCCATGCCTACTGGTACTGCCATGGTCACCGTGGTCTCTGCTTCTGGCTGCGGCGCTTCTGTTCTTACTTTTACTGTGTATTTCCCAGGCAGACTATATCTATGACTGACCATGCCATTAGCAGTGACAACCGATTGGCTTCCATCTCGAAATTCCCAAACAAACTTGGCGGCAGGGATAGAGGCTACTGCATGGAACTCGGCAGGCTGCAAAACATTGTAGTAAGAAGGGGCTGACAGTAATATTGTCACCTGCAAATACAGTAAGAAGAGAAAAAAATTGTTGATACAAGACTTACAAGGAAAACACGATCAACTATTTTATCATGGCCAAATATTTGTTTTTGGGGCAGCGCTATTTTATCCAACAAATGATAAAATAAAAATGCGGAAATGTCCTTTCAATTCAGTCCTTTACACCAATAAAAGTCTTTTCTTAAAACGATGTGATCTATTTCTTTATCTATTAACCTTTTCATAAAGAAGACTGGCCATTTGACCCTGATGTATATTGCCCATATACTGTGGGCTAGAATGGTTCTTTTATTTTGTTTGTTTTGTATTGTATACCCGAATACTGGTATTTGCACAATATGTTTATATTGCTATTTTTTCTCGGTGTACCTCTGATCATTTTGTATCTATGGCCCTCCTTAGTGTGGACCTTGCTACATGACTTTCTATACTCTTTTTACGCTCTGGCAATAAAAAATTTAGTAAACAACAAAAAAAACCCGTGTGATTGTTGATTTCTCTAGTGCAGTCGTCTCCAAACTGTGACCCGAGGGCCAGATGCGGCCCTTTGCTTGCCTTTATCCGGCCCTTGGAGCACTATTTCTCCCACTGATACCAATGATGGGGCACTGTTCCTTCCACTGACACCAATGATGGGGCACTATTCCTCCCACTGACACCAATGATGGGGCACTATTCCTCCCACTGACACCAATGATGGGGCACTATTCCTCCCACTGACACCAATAATGGGGCACTATTCCTCCCACTGACACCAATAATGGGGCACTACTCCCCCCTCTGACACCAATAATAGGGCACTACTCCCCCCCTCTGACACCAATAATGGGGCACTATTCCTCCCACTGACACCAATAATGGGGCACTATTCCCCCCTCTGACACCAATAATAGGGCAATACTCCCCCCTCTGACACCAATAATGGGGCACTATTCCTCCCACTGACACCAATAATAGGGCACTATACTTCCCACTGACACCAACGATGGGGCACAATTTGTCCCACTGATACCAATGGTGGGGCACTATTGCTCCCACTGACACCAATAATGGGGCATTACTCCGCCTCTGATACCAATAATGGGGCACTACCCCCCCCCTAACACCAATAATGGGGCATTGTTATCAACGCCAGGACATGTTCTACTCCCACTGGCCACAGTCTGTCCCCTCTAAAGTCTGAGAGACAGTAAAAACTGTCCCTTTGTTTAGAAAGTTTGGAGACACCTGTTCTAGTGCACTCCTTCCTTCCTTGACCCTACAAAATCATAGCTTTGGTTAAGAATATATATACATATATATATATATATATATATATATATATATATATATATATATATACTGTATATAAAACTAGTGTAAGCACTTAAATCTGAATTGATATAATTCTCCAGGAATCCAACTGGCAGTGGAAGGGGCAACACAAGGAGCCAACCAGGTTCTGCTTTATCCTTCATGCACATGTGCAGACAGTAAATCTGGGTGGGTGGAAGTAGATATGATTACTTATCAGTGTTTATGTATAATTTATTTTTATGGTTAGATTAAACATTTACCTGCACAGCATGGAGATCCTGAATGATACTCTTATTGCACACGTGGATAGTCCCATCTCTTGAGCACACCCCCGAACAGAGGTCATCATCATCATCATCATCAACGGGCGAGACTGAGCCACAAAGGCAACGCTGCATACTGTCCATTCCATAATAAGAATAGCCATGGCGGAAACAGAGAACGAGGCAGCTGTTATTGGAGAAAGGACCTGGGGTGATGAGAGAGTAATGCAGCACATGGCGTGGAAGGCCCCATACACATGAAACATAGTGCGCCGCTACAAAGGAAAAGCGCAAATTATTCCATGAAAATGGATCACATGGTCATTTCTTTACATGCTATAACAACCATGAAAAAAAAAAACATATCTTTGAATTCTATAGAAGAGTGATGGCAGAAAAAATACCAAGTGGTCCATTAAGTTTGCCCCAATTTTTTTGTTATAATTATATATTTATTTTACCATGTATTGATAGAGTATTGATCGATGTTTGTCCCAAGCATGTTTGAATCCAATTACTGGTGACTGACTCTCTACCTGGAAGTCTATTCCAAGCATTAAAGTGGCTGTATACCCTCACATATACCCAGGACCACTGATAAGCCAGTACAACCGGCCCTGCTGTACCGGGCCCGGCGTCCTCGGCTCTGCAGGGGGGCCCGGGCAATCTGAACAGAGTGCAGAATACAGAAAAGCCTTTCTGAACCACGATCCGACCCCTGCTCCCCTCCTACTAACTTAGCTTGTTTTATTTTATACATTTTCTGGGCCCCTCTCTCCCTCTGTAATGTGATAGTGGGTGTGTGGTGGGAGGCATGGCAATGGCATGTACAGCATGGTCTCTGCAGTACATATACGTTATGGCATGGCATTGGCATGGATGGCACGGTCTCTGCAGCACATACACATTATGGCACGCTATAACTTTTGTGCAAACCAATCAATATACACTTATTTGGATTTTTTTCTAACAAAAACATATAGCAGAATACATATTGGCCTAAATTGATTAAGAAATTAGATTTTTTACAATTTTATTGGATGTTTTATAGCAGAAAGTAAAAAAATATATATTTTTTTTTTCCAAAATTGTCGGTCTTTTTTTGTTTATAGCAGGCTCTGGGGAGGGACCAGGGGTGGGGCTGAAGGAGGGGCTAGGGCGGGGTCAGGAGCGGGACTGAAGGAGGGGCCAGGGGCGAGGTCAGGGTGGGACTGAAGGAGGGGCCAGGGGCAGGGTCAGGGGTGGGCCTGAAGAGGGCCCCGTCGGGTAGGCTGTACGGGACCCCATGATTTCTATCAGCAGCCCTGCCCAGTGAAGTGACTGGTCTCAGGTGATACACAGAGATGAAACTAATCCTCCTACATCTGTTGTACCTGTTTATCTGCGGCCATCTTTCCCCTACATCCATTCAAAGTGCATAAATTACACGGGATCTCTCATCTCTGAAAAGCAGGGGGCGGGGAGCCAAAGTTGCATCAGTGAAGAGAGCTCTGAGAGCTGATTGGAGGGAAGGGGCGCACCCCCCTTCACACAGCACACAGGAGCACAGCTGAGGCTGTCAATCAGCTAGAGATCCCTCCCCTGTCACCAGTTTTTCTTGGTGTCAGGAAAACTCATCAGAAGTGACTCATACTGATAGCAGAGGAATGGGGCAGTAGTTAGAGTTGACACATGGTGCTCTGGATTGAGACAAGTACACACTATAGAGGGATATGTTTTGTTCATATTTCATGTCTGAGGTTTACAACCACTTTAAATACTCTTTTTCGGTAACAAAATATTTTTTAAGTTTTGAATTACTGTATTGCGTTTGTATATTATGATATAGTACCTTTATTTTATTTTTTTTTCATGTTCAAAAATAGAGTAAAACTAACTAACTAAATTGTAGTATTATCTTACCACATGGCACTAGTAGCACACTGGAGTCATGAAGACAACTTTCCACCTCCTGGTCCATGATCAGTCTTCCTCCTTTTGTCATATGTGAAATTAAACCATGTAATGGACAACCGCATGGTAAACGGTTGCCAGAAAGATCTCTGCAATAATGTAATGGTTTAAGGTGAGAAAAAGGATCATTTCAGAAATAAACAACAAAAACGATCAGATTGTCAAAAGTATGGACAAGCGGAACTTCAGTCATTTTTTCATCTTTCCAGCTATTAAATCTTCTGCCCTTGTTGTTTTAACTTTGGATAGCAAAACTTTTTTTTTTCTGCCAGTAAATACCTTATACACCCCACTTCTTGTATCTTGTCTGATCATTAGCCTAAGACATCATACACAGCTCCCTCTCTCACTCTCGTGAGAGTTTGCCAGGAAGGGAGGGGGGATGAGTCATAAGAGGGCCAATGAGAGTTGCAGAGCTGGAGGTGTGCCTCTGTGTGTCTGTGTAAATCCTGGAAGTGAACAGGCAGCAGCTTCAGCAGCCCACAGTTAAAATGATTGCAGCCAGACTCAGTTGAGGAAGATTTCTGCAGCATATTTGGCAAGTAGATATGTGCAATTTGTTTCGTTCCGAATTCGTTTTTTAACAAAAATTCGTTAATTCGGAAATATCTGAATTAAAGAAAACCCGTTTGACAAATTTTTCCGAATATTCATAAATTAGAATATTCGAAAATTCGTAAATTCGTACATTTGCACATTCGTAAATTTATACATTCGTAAATTTGGAAATTTGGAAATGTGGAAATTCGGAAATCTGAAATAATAATTAACTAATAATAACTTAACTATTACTAACTATTAAATTATAGGTATTGTAATTTCCTTTCAAATTTGGCTGTTAGTGAACGTAAAATTTATCCGAAAGAACGAATGCCGTATCCAAGCAAATGGAACGTAATGAATTAATAATAACAAATACCAATAATAATAAAAACTTTTATTATTATTATTTATTATTAATTTGTTCCGTTTCATTTGTTTAGATGCGGCATCATTATTTTGAATAATTCGTAAACTTCGGATAAATTTGTATTTGTTACGTTCACTAACAGCCAAATTTGAAAGGAAATTACAATGACTATAATTTAATAATTATTTACTATTTCAGATTTTCTAATTTTTGGGTTTTCGGATTTTTGAATTTCCAAATTTCCGAATTTTCTAATTTACGAATGTACGAATTTACGAATGTACAAATTTACGAATTTACGAATGTACGAATGTACTAATTGCGATCATAATGAATGACCTGAAAAACAAAAAAAAAAAATCAAATGAAACAAAAATGAACTCATTTTTTGGCAGTGCACATGTCTATTGGCAAGTACAGAATCACAGTATATATAAAATAATATGCAAAGTGGTTGGAGGGAAGCTTCAGAATGGCAAAGACGTTTTTTATTACAAATTATGTGAGCAGACTGCAGTTCCTCTTTAAGGCCTGGTATGCACAGGATTCAGTTCATGTTCTGCCTGCCAGCAGTTTTCTTCTAATTGTACAATGCGCAATACATAGACAGCTCAGTGTACAATCCCACCACCACTGACATCTTCTGATTAGCCATATTGACTGGCATGTGCAGTCAAAGTTACTTCATTCCAGCACCTACGTCATGTCAAGATTTTATGCATGTATAGCACAATGTACAATTAGAAGAAAATTACTGGCAGGCAGAAGAACTTTTACAGCAGAAGAGACAGAGAGGTGTATTTATAATAATAATAAAAAAAATGCATAGCTGTTCATCCATGAAAACTACAATGTAAATTTGTTCTGTGTGAGATCCTCGAATTGTCCGAGGTGCCAGTCACCGGATAGTGACTATATTCACATGTTCTGGAACTGTCCTAGACTCTCCAGATATTGGGCTGCTATAGAAGAATTTATACAGGTCAGACTACAGTTGGAAATTTCCCTATCGCCAGAATTGGCCCTGTTGGGTATCCAAGAAGACGAACAGAGACCTCGCTATACCAAAATACTACTGGCCCTACTGTTATTCTATGCTAAAAAAGTGATTCTGTTAAAGTGGACGTCTAGTCGTCCCCCTACAATAAGAACCTGGGAAGACTCAATAAATGCGGTCATACCGCTTTATAAATTAACTTATATAAGTAGAGGATGTCCCCAAAAATTCGCCAAAGTCTGGCAACCATGGACCGACCCGATCTGACCTCCCTGCTGGGTCTCTGAGGGCTGTGGAGCTGGGCAGGATTGAGGTGTGTGGTGGGTATGTTGACCCCCCCCCCCCCCTATGTATTATGCAATGACTATCTGTAATTTATGCTGGCGTCCCCCCCCCCCCCCTCCCCCCCCCACTGCCTGGTAACACCAAACTGTACAACACTTAAATGCTGAGCTAATAATGTCTGCTGTATAAGATCTATACGTTGCATAACTGTACTGTGTACTTGCCATACTATTTTAGTTTTTTTTTTCTACATTCTGTATATCATACTCTCAAATAAAGACCAACCTTGTTGTTAAAAAAATTTGTTCTGTGTAAATGTGGCAAAATCGAATGTTCTGAAACTATGCAGATCGAGAATGTTTGAATGAAGAATTACCGCATGATGGCCACTAGATGGCACTCACTGTCATAGGAACTAAAAATGTTCCTTAGTGCCATCTAATGACCAAAATGCAGTAGTGTCCGCATTCACATATTTTACCTGCAAAGAATACGTATATATAGCCTGAGAACATTCGATTTTGCCTCACACAAATCAAATTTAGATGCAGTTTCCATTGACAAAAACCTATGCACATTTTTTTTATAAATACACCCCAGAGACAGGCCTACACATTTTATGCTACAATTTTTGGGACAAAATTTGGACAGTTTACCCACCAAAATAATTATAATTATATTAGGAAGTCTTATTTCACCTTTGAAAGTGGATGGAAAGGAGCGCCTGGTATCCAGTAAATGTGAGTTTGAAAAGACATTTTATTTAGCAACAAATAAAATCAAGCCAACGTGTTTCGGGGGGAACAGAGACTTCTCCTTCTTCGGGGCTGTTGCTGCATGCTATTGGAAAAGGATCCTGATCAGGTTTGGTATTTTGGTATCCAAGTGCCAGCTGTGACAGCTGCCTCTTCAGTTACAGCCAGTGTTCTATTAGATAGTGCCCGCTATTGAGAAGTGCCCGGGATGTACTGCGCATGTGCCATGCACGCGCTGACAGCTCATTTTATGATCAGCTGTTTTGACAGCGAGACGGCGCCTGCGCACAATAGCCGACGGAAGAAATTTTTCTGTCACATTGTGCCTGGCGCTGGCGAGGCGTGTTCATGTCGGTGAGCGGGCGGATTTGTACATGTTGGGGGTGGATTTTTACATGATGGGCAGTGCTGCAAAGATGGCCAGTGCTGCAAAACAAATTTTATTCTGCTATTCTTCCTGGACGCTTGCGGGGCGTGCCCATCTTTTAAAAATCCACACCCAACATGTACAAATCCGCCCCTCACCGACATGAGGCATCATTTAAAAATCCGCCCCCATCTTTGCAGCACTTCCCATCATTTTACACTCCACCCCCAACATGTACAAATCCGCCCCTCACCGACATGAACACGCCTCGGCAGTGCGAGGCACAATCTGACAGAAGAATGTCTTCCGTCGGCTATTGTGCGCAGGCGCCGTTTTGCCGTCACAACAGCTGATCGTAAAGTCAGCTGTTGTGCCGTTCCTGTACGGTGCATGCGCAGTAGATCCCGGGCACTTCTCAATAGCGGCACTATCCGACAGAACACCGGCACTCAAATACCAATCCAGCCTTGTGCCACAGGCATAACTGATTTGGATCAAACTTTTCAAACTCAAGATAACTGGATAATGGGTGCTCCTTTCCATCCACTTTTCAAGGTCTCATGCAAAATCGGACATAAGGCCGTACCCTGAGGTATCAGCCCAGGCCCCTGATAGACCTTCTTTCAAGTTGGGTGACCTTTGGAAGGGAATTCTTCTTACCCTCCCACATCTTCACTTACTTACAAACAGCGACTGATTGAGTTAGTTCAGTGTGATCTCCACTAGGCATGTGCAATTCGTTTCGTCCCGAATTAGTTTTTTAACGAATTTCGACAAATTCGTTAATTCGGGAATATCCGAATTAACGAAAACCCGTTTAACGAATTTTTTCCGAATATTCGTAAATTCGGACATTCGTAAATTCGGGCATTCGTACATTAGTAAATTAGTGAATTCGTAAATTTGTAAATTCGAAAATTCGGAAATCTGAAATAATAGTTAACTAATAATAACTTAACTATTAGTAATTACAAGTAACTTTTAAATTATAGGTATTGTAATTTCCTTTCAAATTTGGCTGTTAGTGAACGTAACACATACAAATTTATCCGAAGTTATGAATGATCCGAAAAAACGGAATGGAACGTAATGAATTAATAATAATAAATAACAATAATAATAATAACAACGTTTCATTATTAATATTTATTATTAATTTGTTTAGATGCAGCATTCGTTTTGGATAATTTATAACTTCGGATAAATTCGTATTTGTTACGTTCACTGACAGTCAAATTTGAAAGGAAATTACAATACCTATAATTTAATAGTTAGTTACTATTTCAGATTTTTGAATTTTTGGGTTTTTGGATTTTCAAACTTCGAATTTACAAATTTCCGAATTTTCTAATTTATAAATGTACGATTTTACGAATTTACGAATTTATGAATGTACAAATGTAAAAATGTACGAATGTACGAATGAACGAATGTACGAATGAACGCATTTACGAATTTAGGAATGAACGAATTTACGAATCGCGATCATAACGAATGACCCAAAAAAAAGAAAAAAATAATAAACTAATGAAACGAAAACGAAAATGAAAATGAACGAATTTTTTGGCTGTGCACATGTCTAATCTCCACCCCCAAAGAGCAACTTATATCACCCCTGTCAGACAGTACAGCCTGGACAAAAGCAACACTGTCCCTCACTATAACATCCTTTATCCATCTACAGTACTTTCTCATTGGACCACAAACAAGAAGTGTGTAGGAAGTGATATCAGAAGTTGTGATTGGACAACTATGGGTTCCTCACCCTTCCTCCGTAACCTCTCTTATTAGTATATATAATGAATCATGATACTTACAATGTTTGCAGCTGGGGTAGTGAGACCGTCACTGCTTCTTCAATAATGGAAACTTGATTGTGACTTACATTGCTAAATGAAGAAAAATCAGATCAGGAATTAGAAGATTAATATAATCCTTCTTTGAGGAGTCTAGATCAGGGATTCTCAACCAGGGTTCCTCCAGAGGTGGTTAGATTTTACTGAAGAAAAAAAAATAAGAATTCTGGTTCTACTGGTCCTTTTTTTAATATGCCAGTGTGTGTACTAACTAGAGCAGTGGTCTTTATGCCCGGGGTACGGGAAGAATGGGCGGATCACGTGACCACTGGGATTGGCTGTCACAGTGGTCACATGGTCGGGAGCCAGTCCCTTTGGCTCCCTATTATTAGTACGGACCGAGAGCTGTCTTTGACCACTCGGCAGTGGCAGCCCTTCCATTAGGGGCACCACCCCCCTAATAAATGCGCTCGGCCCCTAATCTACGTGCAGGGCGCCGGACGCATGGATTCCAATGGGGTTTTTTTTTTTTAGAAGCACATGTTTAGAGCCTGAGGGTCTAATTGGCTTCAAAAAGGGTGGGCCCAGCGAATTAATATTTGCTAATGTCTTCCTGTTTCTCCTCGCCCGCCAGGCCCCCCGCACTTACCCCATCCAGGTGGCGTCTCCTCCCGAGCCCAGGCGGTCACTTCTCTTCACCTGGCCAATCTGGTCTTAGGACTCCCGGCCAATCGGGTCTCAGGACCCGCTTCCTGATTGGTCGGGAGTCCTAAGACCAGATTGGCCGCGAGTCCTAACTCCTGATTGGCCGGGAAGAGAAGCGACCTCCGGGACTCGGGAGGAGCTGCCACCTGGATGGGGTAAGTGCGGGGAGCCTGGCGGGCGACAGGCGATCGATCAAGCGACGGTGGGGGTGAGGGGAGCGGCGATCGATTGAGCGAGCACTGGGGGGGGGGTTTATGTGATTGGTTGGCTGGCTGGCTGGGGGGGCCGCCACTGCCACTCGGTCACTGTGCTGGAAGCACAGAAATCTCTGCTGCCCATGGTCACATATGTGTGCCCATTAAAGCCCATCCTCTTTGCTGCCGCACATATGCTTTATGTAGATGGCAAAAGGTTCAATTAGTTGTGCTTGAGTGAGTTTTTTCCTATATACATAAAAAAAATTAAAAAAAAAAACGCTAAGCACTGTAATTGTTCTGCTCCTCATCTGTTCTTCAGAAATCACAAGGTCATTTTGACCCACCGTTTTGGTTACGGAGAAAGCAGGAGAAGGAGTGAGATCTTCAGTCATACTTCGGACTTCAACTCCCACATCTCAGGAGGGGAGAAATGTCAGATAAATGCATAGCATGCTTGCTAAATAGCATCTACTCATGATGGAAGTATAAGTGCATTTAAAGCATTATTAAACCCAAAAAGCATAAATTTATTACATTGCAGCTTACCAAGTCTAAGATGTGATGGCTGCATTAGTTTTCTATTTTTAGGCTTTCTTTTTTCTATTTTCATCTGGTGAACCTGCCAGCAAGTCTGTTGTTTTTTTCAAAAGCTCAGCTTTTTCAGCTCTCCAGCAGAATGTATCAGTTTACATGGATGAGACAAACACTGGCAGGGGTAAAATCTTTATCACAAAAGGAAAAAAAAACTGTTTGCTGTAACTGCTTATAAAGTTTGAGCTAGGGTTTGGCTTCAATTTGTTAGTGTGTCTAAATCTGCTAATACATTTAACACTCCCCCCCCCCCCAGACTGAAAATGGTGCTGTCTGCTGTGCCTCCTGTGGTCATTCCTCCAGAGTTAAGCCTCACTAATAGAGGAGGTATGTTACTGGCCAGATCCCTGTGTGAATACAGAGGGAAAATAAGCCAAAGAAAAGAAAACTAATGCAGTCAGCACATCTAATGATTGGTAAGCTGCAATATATTCAATTCCTTGGTTTAATAACGCTTTAAACTTCAGATATAAACCTCTTCGGTTCTCTTCTCTCCATCACTTCCTACTCACAGTTCTCGGAGGCTCCAGAGTTCACTCAGGATTGTCGTACGGAACACGGTCAGCCGGTTTCCTGAAAGGTCCCTGGAGGATACAAAACAGAATAAATATTCCTTATTTGTGCTTTGAAATTTGACTTAAAGCGTTTGTTACCCCAACACTTCATATTCCTGATATGTGCCTGCTGCACCATGTACTTGTATGAGAAAGTCTCCTGTTCTCTTTGTATTGCTTCCTTTATGTGACATCCCTGGTGTTTCTGCCAGTCCCTCTGTTTGCCTATTAAAAACTGACCACACTAAGCGGGAAAGCACAGCGTGGTCAGTTCTCTAGCTATGCTGGCAACACAGTGTGCTCTCCTCCAATGATCAGACTTGTCCTGACACGCCCCCACTGCACAGCCATTCACTGGGAAGATCAGTGTGCTACTGCTTCTCCTCCCCACAGCTCTTATGCAGAGTACAGAGGGAATGTGATCACTTATTAAAAAAAAGGAAAAAAGGTATGTCTTTTTCTTCTCCCAGACTGTGACTGGACAGTGAAAGGAGAAGCAGCACACTGATGAACTCATCACTCTGCCACTCTGCTCTCTCCTCCTATCAGCATGTTCCCTGCCTTGCAGCCTAGCTGATTGGCTGCTTCTGCGGTTTCTACCTACCCAAGTCTGAACTTTGCTGGACTGGAACTGCAAGAGGCTGATTCTAGGTGTAATGCAGGTACTTATGCTGCAGTTAAAAAAATACAAATAATTATTTTTTTACTATTTGTGGTGTTTGTGGTGATTTTCATGTAAGAATGTTTTGCACTGTCTCTGTACAGGGCTATGCAGGTGAACCAGAAACAATGCGATTTTTTAGGAGCAGCTATTAAACCCCTTGCCAACCGCCCACAGTCTATATACAGTGGAACCTCGGATTATGAGCATAATCCATTCCAGGAGAATGCTCGTAATCCAAAGTACTCGCATATCAAAGCGAGTTTTCCCGTTGAAGTCAATGGAAACGAAAATAATTTGTTCCGCAATGACTACAATGGGATGCAATACCGCATGTGACCAGAGGCGGGGGGCGCCAGAGAGCCTCGGAAATGGCCAAAAAGGCCCGAGGGACATTTTGGCTGACCTCGGCAAACCTCAGAAAGACTCCATTCACGAGCCTTTCCGAGGTGTGCCGAGAACAGCCGAACTGTCCTCGGGCCTTTCTGTGCATTTCCGAACGCCGACGATCGGCGCTGTTCAGCACCGGCGCCCCCCACCTCAGGCCAAAAGCAGTACTGCACACCACTTTTGGCCTGAATCCTGCTCGGTTTGCGAGACAACACCCGCAAACCGAGTTAGGATTTTTAGAAGTACTTGTTTTGTGAAACGCTTGTTAACCGTGTTACTCGCAAACCGAGGTTCCACTGTACGTCATTACTTTTACGTTAAATACCATTGTTATGGCAGCAGCCAGCTGCCTTAACCCCGGTATAATTTTTTTTTCTTGTGGGTAATTCGGAGTCTGATAAAAAGTGATCCCATTCGCCGCAGGATCACTTTTAGGGGCGACGGGAGAGGTGCCTTTCCTCTCGCTGCTTACCGGTTGTTTCCGGGTTTACCCGAGCCGTAGGTGAACCCAAAAGCCGATGGTTAGGCAGGAAGTCGAGTGAGGGCAAGATGGCCCCCACTCGGCTCTATGCCCTTGGAGGACCAGAGCAACCTATGACGTCACTTCCGGTTCTCGGGCATAAAGAAGTTGGTTTTTTTTTGTGTTTTTTTTGCTTTTGCTTTTAAAGGTAAATGAGAGATCATTTTGACCCCAGATCTCCCAATAAAGAGGACCTGTCATCCTTTATTTCTATTACAAGGGATGTTTACATTCCTGGTAATAGGAATAAAAGTGATCAAAAAAATAAATAAATAAAGGGATAGTGTAAAAAAATAAAAAGTAAAATAAATAAGAAAAAGAAAAAAGTAAAGCACCCTATCCCTTTGTGCGCACGAGCAGAAGCGAACCCATATATAAGTTGCGCCTGCATATGTAAACGGCGTTCAAACCACACTGTGAGGTATAACCACGATCGTTACAGCGAGCGCAATAATTCTAGCACCAGAACTCCTCTGAAAGAGAAAAAGGTGGCCCCTGGAAGTCGCACATCCAAGATATCCCAGAGAGGTGAAGAGAGTGGCAACCTCAAGCCTGGACTCCAACCAGGACACACCCCCCAATGTGTTTCACCCCGCCCCCACGGAGCTTAGTCATGGCACACACATCCGCTTTTTTAAGTCACCAGAACTCCTCTGTAACTCAGAACTGGTAACCTATAAAAAAATTTAAAGCGTCGTCCATGGAGATTTTTAAGAACCGTTTGTCGCCATTCCACGAGTGTGCGCAATTTTAAAGCGTGACATGTATCTATTTACTCAGTGTAACATCTTTCACATTATACAAAAAACTGGGGTAACTAATGTGTTTTGTTTTTTATTTATTAAAGTGTTTTTTTAAAATGCGTTTGAAAGACTGCTGCGCAAATACAGTGTGACATAAAAAATTGCAATGATCGCAATTTTATTCTCTAGGGTCTCTGCTAAATAAATTTAAAAAAAAAGAAAAAAAAATGATATATATAATGTTTGGGGGTTCTAAGTAATTTTCTAGCAAAAAATACTAACTTAAACTTGTAAAGAAAGGGTTCCAGAAAAGGCCTGGTCAGCAAGTGGGGGTCTGACAGGATGCAATGACAGCCCACATTCCAGAATACAAAAGGGTTCTTTGAATTCCTTGTATACAAGACAGTTTCTTCCTTAGTCAATAGATTGTATGAACCTAAATTTATGGCCTTTCCTGCATTGTTTACTGCTAAGGAGGATGCACAAAGCCTATATGTAGGTGGTTTACATACATTAATCATTAAAGGGTCAGTCCACCCAATGATGATGTTTTTTAGTTTCTTGGATGTTCCAGCAGTGAGATCTCCCATTCATAATTCCTAATTTAGCTCCTGACCTCCTGGGAGGTTTGGGTGTTCCCAAAATCTTTCCGGCTCTTCCTGTTACATTACCCATAGTATAAAATCACTTAAGGACTGAGCCTCTTTCTGAGATTTGTTGTTTACAAGTTAAAAATAGGTTTTTTTTTGCTCGAAAATTACTTAGAACCCCCAAACATTATAATTTTTTTTTCTAACACCCTAGAGAATAAAATGGCGGTTGTTGCAATACTTTTTGTCACACCGTATTTGCGCAGCGGTCTTACAAGTTCACTTTTTTTTTGAAAAAAATATACTTATTTTAATTAAAAAATAAGACAACAGTAAAGTTAGCCCATTTTTTTTTTTATATTGTGAAAGATACTGTTACACTGAGTAAATTGATACCCAACATGTCACACTTCAAAATTGCGCCGGCTCATGGAAATGGCGGCAAACTTTGACCTTGAAAAATCTCCATAGGCGACGTTTAAATAATTCTACAGGTTGCATGTTTTAAGTTACAGAGGAGGTCTAGAACTAGAATTATTGCTCTTGCTCTACCAATCGCGGCGATACCTCACATGTGTGGTTTGAACACCATTTTCATATGCGGGCGCTACTCACGTATGCGTTCGCTTCTGCACGCGAGCTCGGTGGGACGGGGTGCGTTTAAAAATTTTTTCTTTCTCTATTTATTTTACCTTTTATTTTTTATTTTTACACTTTTTAAAAAAAAAAAAAATTTGTGTCACTTTTATTCCTATTACAAGGAATGTAAACATCCCTTGTAATAGAAAAAAAGCATGACAGGTCCTCTTAAATATGAGATCTGGGGTCAAAAAAGACCTCAGATCTCATATTTACCTTAAAATGCAATAAAAAAAATAAAGAAATAATTGTCATTTAAAAAAATAAATTATAAAAAATGGCCCTTTAAGAGCTATGGGTGGAAGTGACGTTTTGACGTCGCTTCCGCCCTGCATTGTTATGGAGATGGATGGGGGCCATCTTCCCCTCACTCGTCTCCATGCCCAGCAAGGGTGAAGATCCGATCGCCTCCGCCGCTGCCTCCGGTTAGTGGCAGAGGGCACCGGAGTGCAGCGGGAGGGGGGGGCCTCTCCCGCCACCGATAAAAATTATCTCGCAGCGAATCCGCCGCAGAGACCACTTTTATCTGAAAGCAGACCACCGGCCGAACAAGAGGATACTGGGGTTATGACAGCTAGCTGCTGCCAATACAACGATATTCCTCTTGAAAGTAAGGACGTATATCTGCGCGCAGCGGTCCGTAAGTGGTTAAATTAAAAAAATCTGCACTGGTCTGCACACCAGCTGTTTTAATTATAATGGGGCTGAACATTGTATTATCCATGCTGAAAAGCTCAGAGATCTCACCAATACACAAAGAAGAAAGTGCAAAAATAGGCCACATCCGTAAATATATGAAGACAAAAAAATAGGTAGTACTACGTATTACCAGGGGGCCGGACTTTTTAGGCTGAGAAACACTGGGGAGGAAGTAACAGTATAAAAATATAAATTTATTGAAGGTTACAAATACATAAAAGTAAGAATGAAGATTATAACATAAATGCGTCTATGAATATTGTGCAGTGAGCCCTTGTATGTCTACGCGTTTCGCCGCTAGGCTTCCAGTGAGATAGGTGGTGTACATCTTTGGGATTTGCCAAAAACTTTAGGTGGTTGTAAACCTCTGAAATGACAAAATGAACAAAGCATATCCTCATGTAGTGTGTACTTGCCTCTATTCAAAGCATCTAGTGGGATTTCTTTCTGCTCTCTCATTTCTCTGATATCTTCATGAGTCACATCTGACAGTTAATGCCGATACCAGACAATCCTGGGAGAATGCCCCGTCCCTCTCCAGCACAAAGCAGATGATTGACAGCTTCAGCTGTGCATGTTTCCCTATGAGACTGTGTAGAGGGGAGGGGGGTTCCATTCCATCCACTCAGGTCTCAGATTACACTCAGCTCCCTGCTGTATGCTGTGCTGTGTGTGATGTCGGATCCACACCCCCTGCCTTCTGCAGCTCAGAGATGCTGTGTAAAATGTGTGCTTTGGGAGGCTGTAGAGAAAGGCCGCAGATATACAAGTACAAACTATGTAGGAGGATTTGTGTATCACTTGAGGCCAGTCACTTCCGTGGGTAAATGTAAGGGCTTGTAACCACTTTAAAGCCCAACTTCGGAATGGAGAAAATAAAACTTTTGCAATGGCCCCCTCCACCCCCCAAAGGTTAAATGAGTCTGGGTTCCTCCAGAGGTTAATAGGGGTTCCTTGAGCTATGTCTAAATGACCTCACATCTAATGGTGCCTGCATAGTTCCATGCCAGCAAAGCCAGTGATCTTCTTAGCTGTCTGTTGGGGGAGCAGTCTTTCCACTGACCACCAATGTAAGGGGCATTCTTCCCACTGACCACCAATGTAAGGAACATTCTTCTCACTGATGACCAATGTAAGGAACATTCTTCCCACTGACCACCAATGTAAGGAACATTCTTCTCACTGATGACCAATGTAAGGAACATTCTTCCCACTGACCACCAATGTAAGGAACATTCTTCTCACTGATCACCAATGTAAGGAACATTCTTCTCACTGATCACCAACATAAGGGTCATTCTTCCCACTGACCACCAATGTAAAGGACATTCTTCCCACTGACCACCAATGTAAGGGTCATTCTTCCCACTGATCACCAATGTAAGGGTCATTCTTCCCACTGATCACCAATGTAAGGGACATTCTTCCCACTGACCACCAATGTAAGGAACATTCTTCTCATTGATCACCAATTTAAGGAACATTCTTCCCACTGATCACCAATGTAAGGGTCATTCTTCCCACTGATCACCAATATAAGGGACATTCTTCCCACTAATCACCAATGTAAGGAACATTCTTCCCACTGACCACGAATGTAAGGGTCATTCTTCCCACTGACCACCAATGTAAGGGTCATTCTTCCCACTGACCACCAATGTAAGGAACATTCTTCCCACTGACCACCAATGTAAGGGACATTCTTCCCACTGATCACCAATGTAAGGGTCATTCTTCCCACTGATCACCAATGTAAGGAACATTCTTCTCACTGACCATCAAAGTAAGGGGCATTCTCCCCAAATACCACCAATTCACCAATTTAAAGTGGTTGTAAACTCTGTACAACCATTTTTACCTACAGGTAAGTCTATATTAAGGCTTACCTGTAGGTGTTGGAAATACCTCCTGAATGCGCACTTTATAAAAAACTTTGTGACAAAAAGCAAGATCTGCAAAATACTCACCATGCCTCTCAGCAAATAGCTTGGGGTGTCTACTTTCCAAAATGGGGTCATTTGGGGGGGGGGGGGGGGGGTTGCTATCTTGGCATTTTATGGCCTCCGAAACTGTTATAGGCAGTGAGGAGTGAAAGTGTACGCCCTTAGAAATCTTGAAGGCAGTGCTTGGTTTTCGGGGTCCTGTATGCGGTTAGACTGCCAAAAAGTCTCACATATGTGGTATCCCCGTACTCAGGAGAAGCAGCAGAATGTATTTAGGGGGTAATGTCACATATAACCATGGCATGTTTGAGCAATATATCATTTCAGTGACAACTTTGTGTAAACAATTTTTTTTTTTTCATTTTTCAATCTCTTGTGACAAAAAAATAAAATATTCAATGTGCTCAACAAGCCTCTCAGCAAATTCCTTGGGGTGTCTACTTTCCAAAATGGGGTCATTTGTGGGGGGGTTTGTACTGCCCTGTCATTTTAGCACCTCAAGCAATAAGTTATGCAGTCATAAACTAAAAGCTGCGTACATTCCAGAAAATGTACCATAGTTTGTAGACGCTAAAACTTTTGCGCAAACCAATAAATATACGCTTACTGAATTTTTTTTTTTTACCTGAGACATGTGGCTGATTGCTTTTTGGCCTAAATTTATGATTAAAATTGAGTTTATTGTATTTTTTTTAACAGCAAAATGTAGAAAATATCATTTTTTTTCAAAATATTTGGTCTTTTTTCGTTTTTCTTTGCAAAAAATAAAAACCGCAGAGGTGATCAAATACCACCAAAAGAAAGCTCTATTTGTGGGGAAAAAAAGGACTCAAATTTAGTTTGGGTACAGCATTTCATGACCGCGCTATTACAAGTTAAAGCAGAGCAGTGCCAAACTGTAAATAGTGCTCTGGTCAGGAAGTGGGTAAATCCTTCCGGGGCTGAAGTGGTTAATGGGACGGCTGGTGATGCGGCAGTGACACAACAAGAAGTAGAGAGAAAGAGTCCTGGACAGCCGCACACAAAATAATGAATTACCTTTATTGAATGCTGATCATAAAAGATACATGCCACAGCAGAAAAATGCAGGAAAGCTGACGCGTTTCACACTGTTGTCAGTGCTTAATCATAGCTTATGATTAAGCACTGACTAGAGTGTGAAACGCGTCAGGTTCCTGCATTTTTCTGCTATGGCATGTATCTTTTATGATCAGCATTCAATACAGGTAATTCATTATTTTGAGTGCGGCTGTCCAGGACTCTTTCTCTCTACTTCATTATAAGCATTGCCGGCACCTGTTACTTCCAGTATGGAGGAGATGTTTGTTCCGGATTGACCTTCCTAGAGTGGTAATATCCTTCTTTCTCTGCTATTTAGTGACACAACAAGGTGAGGGACGTGGCGGCAGCAGGTGAGTGGATGCCCCGCTAACAGGCGCTGCCGTGATGGATCTGAAAGGACAGGAGCTCTTTAAATGTAAGGACTTATTCTTGCTGGTAGTTAGAATCTTTTAATATTTGCAAACAAAATGAAGGTTTCCTATTTAGAATAATAAGCTGCCAGGTTAGTAAATATTCCCAAACTGGGTCTCTTTTACGGCCTGCTGCCGTTTTGCTCCTCAAGTGAGAAATAAAGCACTTCAAGCTGATGTGCAGAAAGATCACAAGATCACAACCTGCTTAGAAGGTTTCACTTTCACTTTTACTGCTTGCCCTTCCTCCTCACACTTAGAGCCTGGTACAGATGCATTTCTCTTCAATCATACAGTTTGTAGTGTACATAGATTTGCAAAACAATGGGATAAGGGAATATTCCTGAACTTTGTTTTATCTCATCGTTTGCTGTAAAATTATGTGAATGCATCAATGCAGTGTGTGTTATCTCAGCTTGCAGAGCTTGGATTCATTGAATGAGTTTACCAACAATGTAAATATTGCAGAATATACAGCCTCATGCTACATAACTAAGCTCCATTTCATGCTGAATAAACTAAATTAATATTGTATCTTAAATAGAAAACTATCTTTAGATAGATTTTTACTCCAAAATCATTTTATTAAAATAAATTTGATAAAAAAATAAAAAAAATACAATTTAACTACTTAAGGACCCCCGCCACAGTTTTACGTCGGCTGTTTGAAGTGAAACACCGTTGTTATGGCAGCAGCTAGCTGCCATAACCCAGTATCCTCTTCAACAGCGGGCGGTCCACTTTCAGATAAAAGTGGTCTCTGTGGCGGATTCGCTGCAAGATCACTGTTTTTTTTGCAAAACAAAAGACATTTAATTATTTTTTTTTTGCAGTTTAGTGTAACTGTTAGATCTCAGGTCTTTTTGACCCCAGATCTCACATTAAAGAGGTCCTGTCATGCTTTTTTTCTATTACAAGGGATGCTCACTTTCCCTGTAATAGGAATAAAAGTGACCAAAACATTTTTTTTAAAAGGGCAGTGTCAAAAATGTAAAGCGCCCCGAACCACCGTATTAGCGCACAGAAGCGAACGCATACGTAAGTCGCGCCTGCATATGAAAACGATGTTTAATCCACACATGTGAGGTATCACTGTGATTGTTAGAGCGAGAGCAATAATTCTAGCCCTAGACCTCCTCTGTAACTCAAAATTGGTAACCTGTAGACATTTTTAAGCGTCGCCTATGGAGATTTTTAGGGGTCAAAGTTTGTCGCCATTCCACAAGCGGGCGCAATTTTGAAGCATGAAATGTTGGGTATCAATTTACTCGGCATAACATTGTCTTTCACAATATAAAAAAAAATTGGTTAACTTTACTGTTGTCTTATTTTTTTATTAAAAAAAGTGTATTTTTTCCCCAAAAATTGCGCTTGTAAGACTGCTGCGCAAATACGGTGTGACTTAAAGTATGATTGGAGGTTCGAAGTAATTTTCTTGCACAAAAAAATGATTTTAACTTGTAAACACCAAGTCTGAAAAATAGTCCCGGTCCTTAAAGTGATTGTAAACCTTAGTATTTCTTCTTTTTTAAATAACAAACATATCATACTTACCTCCACTGTGCAGTTTGTCTTGCACAGTGTGGCCCCGAACCTCGTCTTCTGGGGTCCCCTGGCAGCTCTCGTGGCTCCTCCTCGCATCGGTAAACCCCCTGAGAGAAGCGCTCTCCCTGGGGGTGCTACCTTGCAGGGGCTCGCTCCGAGTCCAGCATTTGCGTCCATAGACACAGAATGCTGGACTCGGCCCCGCCCCTCCTGGCACCCGCGTCATTGGATTTGATTGACAGCAGGGGGGGCCAATGGCTGCGCAGCTATCAATCTATCCAATCAAGAGTCGAGAACCCTAGGCAGAGAGGAAGAGCGCGTCTCCGCCGTGGGAATTTCAGGTAAGTAAGACGGGGGGCTGGGGGGCTGGTCAGTGTCAGAAGTTTTTCACCTTAATGCATAGGATGCATTAAGGTGAAAAAAAACATGAGGGTTTACAACCCCTTTAAGTGGTTAAATTAAAAATAAATACGTTTTTTTTTTTATCTTTTTAAAAAAATCATTGATTTTTATCCACCCTAGTAGGGGGCATTCTTCCTACTGACCTCCAATGTAAAGGGCCTTTTTCCCAGTGATCCCCAGTGTAAGGAACATTATTCCCACTGACCTCCAATGTGAGGAACATTCTTCCCACTGACCTCCAATGTAAGGGACATTCTTCCCACTGACCTCCAATGTAAGGGACATGCTTCCTACTGACCTCCAATGTAAGGGGCCTTTTTCCCAGTGATCACCAATGTAAGGAACATTCTTCCCACTGACCTCCAATGTAAGGTACATTCTTCCCACTGACCTCCAATGTAAGGGACATTCTTCCCACTGACCTCCAATGTAAGGGACATTCTTCCCACTGATCACCAATGTAAGGAACATTCTTCTCACTGATCACCAATGTAAGGGACATTCTTCCCACTGACCTCCAATGTAAGGGACATGCTTCCTACTGACCTCCAATGTAAGGGGCCTTTTTCCCAGTGATCACCAATGTAAGGAACATTCTTCCCACTGACCTCCAATGTAAGGGACATTCTTCCCACTGATCACCAATGTAAGGAACATTCTTCCCACTGACCTCAAATGTAAGGGACATTCTTCCCACTGACCTCCAATGTAAGGGACATTCTTCCCACTGACCTCCAATGTAAGAGGCCTTTTTCCCAGTGATCACCAATGTTAGGGGCATGTTTCCCCAGAGCTGACCTCTTCGCCCAGACTCTTTGCTCTGTCGGCAATCCCTCGCATAGCTCCCAACTGTCCTGATTTCGAGGGACTGACCCTGATTTGGAGCAATGTCCCTCTGTCCCTCATTCCTCCTCATTTGTCCCTCATTTTGGTCTGATCTATATAGATGTATATAAAATGCACTTTTTATCTATCAAAAAGTGTTTTCCAGCACTAAACCTTTCATCTGATTTCTAAATTGCTGCATTTGTAAATTCTAAAAGCCAATAAAGGAATAGTAGTGGTAAAAAAATCACTTGTGGGTTGAACCAATCTTTTATTTTTTTTACAATTCTCCTTTAAGTGGGCGTGGCACGGGGTGTACCCTATGCCTGCATACTTTTGCTGATAGGTGTCCCTCATTCCCATCTCAAAAAAGTTGGGAGGTATGCCCTCGCCATCATCCCATACAATGCAGGGCTAGTACTTTGTCAACAACAGTAACATTTTTAGTTTGGTGACAATGGAAGTACAAATAGGAAGGGTAAATCTTTCCTTTAAGGACACAGACAGCAATAAAAATTTGAGTTTCTAACTCTTGGCTCATTTATCCAAGATCCTAAACAAAGGTTTGGGTTTTAGATACACTTTAAGGATCCGTGTTTCCCTGCCTCCCTCCCCACCCCAAGGTCCGGGGTGGATAGACACTTTAAAATGGGTAGACAGGTCAAAGGAAAACTGGCCACAGTTCCGAACATTTTGTCTACAACATTGTCCTGAGGACAAAAAAAGTACAATAAAGCCGCCACATTCTTGGTGCATCTCAAGGGCTGCCCAGGAGACCCACAGCTGTGTGTTCCCAGCCGCCGCCATTGCCAAGGATACCAGGAAAACAGCGGGATAGAGCATAGGACATGTATTCTGTGGGTGTGTGGACGGAGATATTGTGTGCAGGGAGTGGTGTGCATGTCATCTATTATCTACACAATGTGATATGCTTCAGGAATTCCTACATGCTTAAATTAACCTCCCTTGCTATCTCTATCGCCTTATGGGGAAACACCACAGCTTGTCATTGTAAAGGAATGTTATCACCCGAGACTTCATTCACACCAGGTAGATGAATATTGGGGCCTATTCATATTCATAAGGGGGCCTGCTCTTTGAGTTGACTAAAGCAACAAGGTGGTTCCTCTGAATTGAAGAATAGAAGGATGCTACGGACAACAAGACCACGTTGTCCTAGCTGACAGTACTTTAAAAGAACATTCCACTTAGGCTAAAATAGAAATAAAAATACAGATTCAATAAAAATACAATTTTAATACATAGCTTTTAATTTTCATTGTGGTGTATATATATATATATATACACTATAGCAGGGATCTCCAAACTACGGCCCTCCAACTGTTGCGGAACTACACATCCCATGAGGCATTGTAAAACTCTGACATTCACAGACATGACTAGGCATGATGGGAATTGTAGTTCCTGAACAACTGGAGGGCTGTAGTTTGGAGACCCCTGCAGTATAGGGTTGATTTACTAAAACCGGAGAGCGCAAAATCTGGTGCAGCTCTGCATGGTAGCCAATCAACTTCTAACTTCTGCTTGTTTAATTAAGCTTTGACAATAAAACCTGGAAGCTGATTGGTTTCTATGCAGAGCTGCACCAGATTTTGCACCCTCCAGTTTTGGTAAATCAACCCCCAAATTACCAAAAGTATTGGGACGTCTGCCTTTACACGCACATTTAACTTTAATGGCATCCCAGTCTAAGTCTGTAGGGTTCAATATTGAGTTGACCCACCCTTTGCAGCTATAACAGCTTCAACTCTTCTGGGAAGGCTGTCCACAAGGTTTAGGAGTGTATCTATGGCAGGGGTCTCAAACTGGTGGCCCTCCAGCTGTTGTGAAACTACAAGTCTCATCATGCCTCTGCCTGTGGAGGTCATGCTTGTAACTGTCAGCCTTACAATGCCTCATGGGACTTGTAGTTTCGCAACAGCTGGAAGGCCGCCAGTTTGAGACCCTTGATCTATGGGAATGTTTGACCATTCTTCCAGAAGTGCATTTGTGAGGTCAGGCACTGATGTTGGCCATAAAGGCTTGGCTTGAAGTCTAGGCTCTAATTTTTCCCAAAGGTGAGGTCAGGACTCTGTGAAGGCCAGTCAAGTTCCTCCACCCCAAACTCGCTCATCCATGTCTTTATGGACCTTGCTTTGTGCACTGGTGCGCAGTCATGTTGGAACAGGAAGGGGCCATCCCCAAACTGTTCCCACAAAGTTGGGAGCATGAAATTGTCCAAAATGTCTTGGTATGCTGACGCCTTAAGAGTTTCCTTCACTGGAACTAAGGGGCCAAGCCCAGCCCCTGAAAAACAACCCCCACACCATAATCCCCCCTCCACCAAATGATTTGGACCAGTGCACAAAGCAAGGTCCATAAAGACATGGATTAGTGAGTTTGGGGTGGAGGAACTTGACTGGCCTGCACAGACTCCTGACCTCAACCCGATATAACCCCTTTGGGAGGAATTAGAGTGGAGACTGTGAGCCAGGCCTTCTCGTCCACATCAGTGCCTGACCTCACAAATGCACTTCTGGAAGAATGATGAAACATTCCCATAGACACACTCCTAAACCTTGTGGACAGCCTTCCCAGAAGAGTTGAAGCTGTTATAGCTGCAAAGGGTGGGCCAACTCAATATTGAACCCTATGGACTAAGACTGGGATGCCATTAAAGTTCATGTGCCTGTAAAGGCAGGTGTCCCAATACTTTTGGTAATACTGTGTCTATACACTCATCGGTCCCTTTATTAGGTACACCTTGTAAGTACCAGGTTGGACCCCCTTTTCCCTTCAGACTTGCCTTAATTCTTCGTGGCAAAGATTTAACAAGGTGTTGGAAACATTCCTCAGAGATTTTGGTCCATAGTGACATGATAGCATCATGAAGTTTCTGCAGATTTGTCGGCTGCACATCCATGATGCGAGTCTCCCGTTCCACCACATCCCAAAGGTGCTCTATTGGACTGTGACTGTGGTGACTGTGGAGACCATTGGAGTACAGTGACCTCATTGTCATGTTGAAGAAATCAGTGGTGAGATGATTTGATCTTTGTGACATGGTGCATTATCCTGCTGGAAGGAGCCATCAGAAGATAAAGGGATGGACATGGTCAGCAACAATACTCAGGTAGGCCGTGGTGATAATGATGCTCAATTGGTACTAAGGGGCCCAAAGTGTGCCAAGAAAATATCCCCCCCCCACCATTACACCACCACCAGCCTGAACCATTGATACAAGGCAGGATGGATCCATGCTTTCATGTTGTTTACACCAAATTCTGACCCGACCATCTGAATGTCGCAGTTGAAATGGAGACTCATCAGACCAGACAACGTTTTTCTAATCTTCTATTGTCCAATTTTGGTGAGTCTGTGTGAATTGTAACCTCAGTTTCCTGTCCTTAGCTGACAGAAGTGGCACCCGGTGTGGTCTTCTGCTGCTGTAGCCCATCTGCTTCAAGGTTCGATGTGTTGTGTGTTCAGAGATGGTATTCTGTATACCTTGGTTGTAACAAGTGGTTATTTGAGTTACTGTTGCCTTTTCTATCATCTCCAACCAGTCTGCCCATTTTCCTCTGACCTCTGACATCAAAAAGACATTTTCCTCCACACAACTGCCGCTCACTGGATATTTTCTCTTTTTTGGACCATTCTCTGTACACCCGAGAGATGGTTGTGTGTGAAAATCCCAGTAGATCAGCAGTTTTTGAAATACTCAGATCAGCCCATCTGGCACTAACAACCATGCCACGTTCAAAGTCACTTAAACACCCTTTCTTCACAATTCTGATGCTCGGTTTGAACTTCAGCAAGTCGTCTACACCACATCAAGATGCCTAAATGCATTGAGTTGCTGCCATGTGATTGGCTGATTAACAATTTGTGTTACCAAGCAATTAAACAGGTGTACCCAATAAAGTAGCAGGTGAGTGTATATCAGTCATTATTATTTAAAAAAGAAAAAGTTTTTTTTTAAATTTTATTGAAAAAAACAACTATTTTTTTTATTTAAAAAATTACTTTTAATTCAATATTCATTCTAATACAAACCAGTTATAATGTTGTAAAACTGCCAAAAGAGTTGCCTTTTTAGTGACATGGAGGACCTGTGACATTTTGTATACAATGTGACCCTAAAAATCCTAGTCTCACTGGTTTTCCGGAAAGGAAAGGGCAAGAAAGAGAAGAAAAGGGAAGTACAGGGGGAGAGGAAAGGACAGGAAAGGAAAGGAAAGGAAAGGAAAGGAAAGGAAAGAAAAAAGAAGGACAGGACAGGAAAGGAAAGGAAAGGACAGGAAAGGAAAGGAAAGGAAAGGAAAAGACAGGACAGGAAAGGAAAGGAAAGAAAAAGGAAGGACAGGGGGAGAGGAAAGGACAGGAAAGGAAAGCAAAGGAAAGGAAAGGACAGGAAAGGAAAGGAAAGGAAAGGAAAGGAAAAGACAGGACAGGAAAGGAAAGGAAAGGAAAAGACAGGACAGGAAAGGAAAGGAAAGGAAAGGAAAGGAAAAGACAGGACAGGAAAGGAAAGGAAAGGAAAGGAAAGGACGGGAAAGGAAAGGAAAGGAAAGGAAAGGAAAGGAAAGGAAAGGAAAGGAAAAGACGGGAAAGGAAAGGAAAGGAAAGAAAGCACAGGAAAGAAAGGACAGGAAAGGAAAGAAAAGGAAAGGGCAGGAGAAGAGGACAGGAAAGGAAAGGAAGGGAAAAGATAGGAAAGGAAAGAAAGGACAGGAAAAGGAAGAGAAAGGACAGGAAAGGAAAGGAAAGAAATGGAAATGGAAAGGGCAGGAAAGGAAAGAACAGAAGAGGACAGGACAGGAAAGGAAAGGAAAAGACAGGACAGGAAAGGAAAGAATAGGAAAGGGAAGGAAAGAAAATGGCAGAAGAGGAAAGGAAAGGAAATGGCAAGAAAGAAAAGAAAAGGGAAGGACAGAGGGAGAGGACAGGAAAGGAAAGGAAAGGAAAGGAAGGGAAAAGACAGGACAGGAAAGGAAAGAAAAGGAAAGGACATGAGAAGAGGACAGGACAGGAAAGGAAAGGAAAGGAAAGGAAGGGAAAGAAAAGGAAAGGGAAGGAAAGAGAAGGAAAGGGAAGGAAAGGAAAGGACAGGAAAGGGAAGTGAAAGGGAAAGGAGAGTATAGGAAAGGAAAGGAGTGGTGGGGAGATACAAAAGTATAAAAAATAAGAACAAGGTAAGGAGAAAGAATGAGGGTATCAGATACTATAGAGACATATTTGGATGTTCAATGACTGGTACAAAGTACTGTATGTGCTGAGTTGTGTCCTTAGTTTGTGAGGGTGGAAGGCTTTTCCATCCCCCAACCTTTCCAGGCCAGAGTCCCATGATTTGGAAAGCATTGGGCTGCAGTGTTGAATGGCATTCTTTCATTCCTGTCTCCTCTGCCAAATCCCACACAGTGTAAGAAAGCGAGCGAGTGGAATGAGTGAGGAAGAAGGGAAGGATGCTTCAGGTATCAAGAAGAGAGACTGACGTGTCTAATCAGGTAGGTACATGTAGGTACATGGCCAGTTATTGGTAGGCACAGCATGCACTGACAGTTAGCAAAATGTAGGTACCAATTGTAAAGCAGCACAGCTGAATGTAATGAACTATTGCAAAAGAAAGTAGCAGAACATACAGATACCATTGGATCTCATATCCTCTTCTGCCTGTCTATGGCCCATGCAACAAACAAAGGGGTTTTCCCTTTTCTCTGTCAGATTGAACTCACCCCCTCGTATTAATTAAATATTTACATCTTGGAGGGTACATCTTTTTATATTGCAAAATGAGCTCCCTTCATTTTTGACATTTCTCCTGCATGTAGGTGGACGGGCGACTCAAACAGATCTCTTCTATATTCATTCTTGAGCACCTGATAGCTGAAGTACAGAGCTGATTATATTGCTATCACTCATGAACTAGTATCTGATGTATATTATTTGCCTTGGCTTGACTTTTACAATGTTTTACATGGTTTCAAGGCTTTATAGGGATTTTTGCCTTCCTGTGGATAAGGGTGGGCATAGCAATCTGTATATGGAGGGTTTCTTTTTATTTATTGTTCTATTAGTTGAACTAGGAGGACTTCTTTCCTTTTTCAACATAACTATGTGACTAAGTTGAGAAAAAGGTATCTTCTCTCCAATCTCTGTTAGTGAGATCCCTGGTTCTGCACACCTGTGTTGCCCATTATGAGGGTAGCCAACTTTTTTTTTTTTGCAGATTTGATTTTTTATTTTTGCAATTAACCAATTGCCTTCTGAGCATTTTAACCCCCTTCCTGCCCAGGCCAATTTTCAGCTTTCAGCCGCGCAATTGTCACTTTGAATGACAATTGCGCGGTCATGCAACACTGTACCCATATGACATTTTTATCATTTTTTTTTTTCACACAAATAGAGCTTTCTTTTAATGGTATTTAATCACCGCTGGGTTTTTTATTGTTTGCTAAACAAACGAAAAAAGACCGAAAATTTTGAAAAAAAAAAAAAAATTCATAGTTTGTTATAAAATCTTGCAAACAGGTAATCTTTCTCCTTCACTGATGGGCACTGATAGGCTGCACTGATGGGCACTGATAGGCTCTGGTGAGGCGACACCGATGAGGCTGCACTGATAGGTGGCACTGATGAGGCGGCACTAATGAGAAGGCACTGATGAGGCAACACTGATAGGCGGCACCTTTGGGTACTGATAGGCAGCACTGATGGGCACTGATAGGTGGCACTGATGAGGCGGCACTGATAGGCACCAATTATGGGTACTGATAGGCAGCACTGATGGGCACTGATGAGGCTGCACTGATAGGCTCTGGTGAGGCGACACCGATGAGGCTGCACTGATAGGTGGCACTGATGAGGCGGCACTAATGAGAAGGCACTGATGAGGCAACACTGATAGGCGGCACCTTTGGGTACTGATAGGCAGCACTGATGGGCACTGATAGGTGGCACTGATGAGGCGGCACTGATAGGCACCAATTATGGGTACTGATAGGCAGCACTGATGGGCACTGATGAGGCTGCACTGATAGGCTCTGGTGAGGCGACACCGATGAGGCTGCACTGATAGGTGGCACTGATGAGGCAGCACTAATGAGAAGGCACTGATAGGCACCACTTATGGGTACTGATAGGCAGCACTGATGGGCACTGATAGGTGAAACTGAAGAGCCCTGACAGGCTGCACTGATAGGCAGCACTTATGGGTACTAATAGGCAGCACTGATGGGCACTGATAGGTGGCATTAATGGGCACTGATAGGTGGCACTGGTAGGCGGCACTGATAGGTGACACTGATGGGGAGGCAGCACTGATAGGTGACACGGATAGGCACTTATAGGTGGCACTGATGAGCACCGATTTGCAGCACTGGTGCACACTGATTGGCAGCACTGGGGGGCACTGGTTGGCAGCACTGGGGGGCACTGGTTGGCAGCACTGGTGGGACAGTGTCCTGATTATCAGTGCCGATGTCCCTTTAACTTACACCGGTTATCGGCTCTCTTCTTCTCTCCTCACGTTGTCAGCGTGAGGAAAGAAAAGCAGATAAACGTCTCATGTTTACATCCTGTGATTGGCTGTCATTGGCTGACAGTTGATCACGTGGCAAAGGGCCGCTGTGATTGGCCCATTACCTCAATCTGATCAGCTGAGTCCATGGACGCCCTCCCAGAAAACGAAGCCCGCGCTGTAGCCATCTTTCGGACTATCGCACAGGCAGGAAGTAGTTAAAGAATGCAAAAGGTTTGGAGAAGAAGGGATCGCAGTTATTTGTAAAGCTTGCATCTTTAAAGTCAATAAAGTGCATCAACTAAACTGCAAACCTTTTGTGTTCTGTTTCCAGTGCCACTGTATGCATTGGCAAACCTCCTTAGACCCAGTCTGCCCAGACAGTATGGTCACCTGCTGACTTGGCATCATCCACAGACAGCTTAACGGCGTAGTAAGAAGGAAGTTGGAAGACAGAAGACGGAAAAGAAGTTGAATCAACGCAATTTTGCTTCAGATAATTTAGAGTTTTTCAAGTTTTTTGAAGAGTATGGAAAAAATGACTTTCCCAAGCCCTCTCTTTGTAAAGTACTAACACTGACTGTGAAAACATTGAAGAATTGGGGAGGGTCTAGATAGGACTGAAAATGAATTAAATAACACAAAACAGGAGGGTAGAGCAGAGGGAGAAACCAAAATCAATTTGTAGTGGCCAAAAAAAAAAAAAAAAAAACACCATTAGATATCAGCATACTACAAAACAATTAACCACTTCATCTCCGGAAGGTTTTACCCTCTTCCTGACCAGGCCATTTTTTGCGATACGGCACGGCATTGCTTTAACCGACAATTGCGCGGTCCTGCAACGCGACGCTGTACCCAAATAACATTGATGACCTTTTTTTCCCACAAATAGATCTTTCTTTTGGTGGTATTTGATCACCTCTGCGGTTTTTATTTTTTGCGCTATAAACAAAAAAACACAGATGATTTTGAATTAAAAAAAATGTTTTACTTTCTGCTATAAAACATTCCCAATAAAAAAATTAAAAAAATTCTAATTTCTTCATCAGTGTAGACCAATATGTATTCTGCTACCAATCCCAATAAGTGTATATTGATTGGTTTGCGCAAAGGTTATAGCGTCTACAAACTATGGAATATTTTTATGGAATTTTTTTTTTTGACTAGTAATGGCAGTGATCAGTGATTTTTGACAGAAGTGTGACATTGCGGCGGACAAATCTGACACTAAGTGACACTTTTTGGGGACCAGTGACACCAATACAGTGATCAGCGCTAAAAAAAAAAAGCACTGTCACTGTATAAATTACACTGGCGGGGAAGGGGTTAACACCAGGGGCGATCAAAGTGTGTCCCTAGGAGGTGCTTACTAACTGTGTGGGGGACGGATACACTGGAGGAAAATGGAGGAAAAGAGAGATCCATTTTTCAGCTTAGCTGAAACACAAGGTCTCTCTTTTGCTCCCTGACAGATCAAAGTCTGCCTTGTTTTCATCTAGCCACTGAACGATAAACGTGTCACAGCGGCCATCAGACCTGCTGATTGGCTCCCGCGGTGTCCAATCACAGCGGGAGCGGCGCTCCGGCGGCGCGTGCGCCCCCTACACCGCGTACACAAAATCACATACAGGTACGTGATTTTGCAAAGCCGGGCCGCCCTGCTGCAGTATATATATGCGGTGGGCGGTCTGGGAGCGGTTAAAAAATAATACCCTAATGTAGTTCAGTGCAACACCAAACAATTACATATATGTGGGGCAGAACATTCTGCTTTAAAACCTAACTCCAGGAATTTAAAAAAAAGTTACCATTTTAGTGCCCCTAGCACCCCCCCCCCCCCCCCTGCAAGGGTTAAATGCTTAATAAGTAAAGAATACTTACTTTTTCTGCGCCCCAGCAAGGTCCCTCCAATGATGCAACTGGTCCCCTGCAGCCTTCACTCTAAGGGGCTCCTGTCCTCAGTCGTCTACTCCAGTGGTTCTCAACCCTGTCGTCAAGTACCCCCAACAGGCCATGTTTGCAGGTTTTCCTTTATCTTGCACAGGTGCTTTAAATCAGAGTCAATGGTTTGGTATTTTGGACAGGTATTTTATCTAAGAGAACTTCCCAAAACATGGCCTGTTGGGGGTACTTGAGGACAGGGTTGAGAACCACTGGCCTACTCAACCCACCATGTACAGTGCAGGGCTATTAGCCTTTAGATCTATATTGTAAGTGATGACACTGAGGGACCATCTACAGACTGACGAGAAGAAGGCAGTGCTGGAGATGGTCGGAATGGGGTATAAGGTAAGTAACGTTGCCCGTTCCTTGACCCCCTAGCCATAACAAGCATTTAGCCCTTGCAGTATAGTAAGGGTAGATGTTATACAATCCCTGGAGTTGGGATTTATTTGATGGCTAACACAGTATAACACTCTACTACTATAATGAATAATGTAACAGAAGGAGCTAAGGTACACAAAGTGGGCGGGAACACCCAAAATTCCCAGGTAGATAAAATCGACATGTAGTGCCCCCCCACGTGACAGTGTGGCGACTGTCCCTCCTGCCCACCCCTTGCCCTGGTCCTAATACTTTTATAACATTCATAATAACAAGTGGCAAGTTCCTTTTTTTAAAAAATAACATTACTCACATGGTGACAGTGCCTGGCGGGCACTCCTTGGCAGAAGGGATAGCCAATAATCCAACCCCAGAGCAATCCACATGAGTTTCAGTGCAGTGGCAGGTTGGGGGACAGCGCAGGAGACCCTCTGTGCTCCATCCTTGGTCACTGGACCAATCGTCATCATCGTCATTGGTGTCAAAAGTACCTGGACCTCTTATTTCTTTGCTGAACTCTGATCCTTGGGAGGTCCTCCTACCCACAGATAATAGTGGGGTCCATATCAAAGCACTAAACAAAGAACAGAGGACCAATGCCTTCACAGGTACACCACACTCCGCACCTGACCGGCACTTTAACATTGTACAGCTGCATAGAATATTCAAATGCAACAGATCCTCAATGTTTAAAATGTAAAAAAAAAAAAAAACACACAAAAAAGTAGTTTTTAAAGTGGTCAGCTAGCAGCATTTAAAACATGTTTTGGCTCAATAAAGTCATGTAAAGTTGTTTCTCTACCAGTTCAATCCATGACTTGCTCTGCCCCTCCTTGGTATCCATTGACGTGATCCAAAATTTGCTCATGTAGGATACAATTGTACATCTGCAGCCCCCCCCCTGAGAGGAGGAGGTTTTATTACCCTTTAGAAGGGTCTCACCCACCCCCACCTCTCTAAATTCCCAGTAGAGCATTCCCAACCTGCATCACTAGGGAACCATATTGTAAATCTTAGGGGGCTGGAGGAGACACTACATTTATACCAACACGACAGGCCTGTACAATAGATAGTGCTTACTAGTAGGGGTGCGCAAAATTTTGAGTTCTTATTTCTAATGACATTTTGATGATTATTTTGGCAAAATGAATTGGGGGTTCAATGGGGAAAGTGACATTAGGAGCTTTTATGGTGTTTTTTTTTTTTTAGGGTGAGATTGATGAGATCATTGCAAATTCAAAGTAGATTTTGCTGTTGGGCATTCTTTGTAAGAAGCCATAGGCTGACTCACCCCAACATGCGCCACCCATAATTAAAATCTGCTTTGGAAGGTCTGAAGGTGCTTCAAACAATAATGGGAGGGTATCTATCATAAACCACTACCATTTTTTTTTTATGTAAAATCCTTTTTTTTTTTTTTTTGCCTTGTTTTTCATCTTAGTACTGCTAATTTCCTCCTTCCTTTTTTAAACCACTTCATGTTTACATGTGTTTGCTCCAGTGTCAGCTGCCAGACAATGACAATGATGGTCCAATTCTGCGTGCTGTGTATTGGCATGGCAGCTTGTAGTGTCCATCAGGACCTGATTGGCTGAAGGCACAGGTGCTCCAATTGGACGCCTAGCAGAAGGAAGAAGAGACAAATGGGGGACACAGAAGCCGCCGCCTGACCTGCTGCTCATCCCACCATCCCACAGCTCGCCGCTGTCACCCACTGACTGATCCCCCACCAAGATGGGGTAAGTGGCGGGCAGTCAGCGAGTGGGCAGGGGGCACAATGTCTGCATTTGACGGGCACAGTGGCTGCATTTTATGGGGCACAAGTGGCTGCATTTGATGGGCACAAATGGCTGCATTTTATGGGGCACAAGTGGCTGCATATGATGGGCACAGTGGTGGCATTTGACGGGCACAGTGGCGGCATTTGACGGGTGCAGTGGCTGCATTTGACGGGCACAGTGGCGGCATTTGACGGGCACAGTGGCTGCATTTGACGGGCACAGTGGCTGCATTTGACGAGCACAGTGGCTGCATTTGACGGGCACAGTGGCTGCATTTGATGGGCACAGTGGCGGCATTTGACGGGCACAGTGGCTGCATTTGACGAGCACAGTGGCGGCATTTGACGGGCACAGTGGCTGCATTTGACGGCACAGTGGCTGCATTTAATTCAATCTTATTTTATTGAGAAAGGAAAAGAGTACAGTACACAAATGTATCATTCAGTAACACACATGAAGAGAAAAACATCATTTTAGTATCTCTGCCAAAACGTCTCATATAATATTGAGTTTGTTAGCTTCAATTATTCCAGTTTGATATACAAGCCTGTGTAGCTATATCGTCAATCATGACTTCTTAAGGGTCAGTGAGCACCACTATACAGTGGCTGCATTTGATAGGGCACAGTGGTGGCATTTCAAGGGCACAGTGGCTGCATTTGACTGGCACAGTGGCTGCATTTGACGGCACAGGGGTGGCATTTGATGGGCACAGTGGCTGCATTTGATGTTTTTTTTTCAGTATTTTCAGCCACTGACTATCAGAGAAGCTGACATTCTCAGCAGGGACATAGTTCGTTGAAGTTGTATTATCTATTTTCAGTCACTAGGTGGCAGCACTGATAGCCTCATTACATGGCAAAACCGGAATGACAGATCCTGAATACACTGATTTGTGTAATCTATTGACCCAATCCATTAAAGTTTACTAAAGTGTATTGAATGACAGTATAAACAAATACCAAATCCATTACTAGGTGATGCATATTCTTCAGAAAGTAAGCAAAAAAATGTTCTTAAAGTGATAGATTAAAATAATAGTCCTAGAAAAAATAATAGCTACACAGCTTGCGCTTGATTTACTAAAGGCAAATAGACTGTGCACTTTGCAAGGCAATTTGCTCCAGAGCTTAGTAAATGAGGGGAAGCTCTGCTGACTTCCATCATCCAATTCCGTGCAAGCAAAATTTTAAATCGTTTTTTCAATTTTCCTTGCATGTGATTGGTTATTCTTTGCAAAGTGAAGCTTCACCTCATTTACTAAGCTCTGGAGCAAATGTCCCTGCAGAGTGCACAGTCTATTTGCCTTTAGTAAATCAACCCCCATATGTCGCCATTGCTTCCTGTTCTCGCTTTTCTGCAGTCTTTAGCATCACCAGCCTATGAAAGTTTCCTGCTTGGAATTCTACTTAACCACTTCCCGCCCGGCCTATAGCAAAATGACGGCCGAGAAGTGGTTCAGGTATCCTGACTGGGTGTCATATGACGTCCAGCAGGATATGCCGCGATTGTGCGCCCAGGGGGGGTGGGGGGGGGGGACAGCGTGGCAATTGTTGGTGCGGGGTGTCAGTCTGACACACCCCATCACCGATCTCAGTAAAGAGTCTCTGACGGAGGCTCTTTACCACGTGATCAGCCGTGTCCAATCACGGCTGATTACAGTATAAACAGGAAGAGCCATTTATTGGCTTTCCCTCACCTTTCCCGCTCTCCTAAGACTGGGGTCTGTGCTGATTGCTTAATGGCGCAGCCTCCCCCCCCCACGGATGCCCACCCAGGACCACCAAGAATGCTGCCAGGACCACCAGGGATACCCATAAAGGATACCCACCAGGTTTGCCACCCTGGACCACCAGGAATATTCCAATCAGTACCCAGGCAGATGCCAATCAGTGTACAGGCACATGCCAATCAGTGTCCATCAGCAATGCCTGCCAGTGTCAGTGCCATAAGTGATGCCTATCAGTGCCACCCATCAGTACCCATCAATACCCATCAGTGCCGCCTATCAGTGCCCATCAGTGACCAGCAGTGCCGCCTATCAGTGTCACCCATAAGTACCCATCAGTGCAGCCTTTCAGTGCCCATCAGTGTCGCCTATCAGTGCCCACCAGTGCCACCTATGAGTGCCCATCAGTGCCGCCTATCAATGCCCATCAGTGCTGCCTATCAGTGCCACCTATCAGTGCCGCCTATCAGTGCCCAGTGCCACCTATCATTGCCCATTGTCAGTGCCCATCAGTGCCACCTCATTGGTGCTGCCTTATCAGTGCCCGTCAGTGCAGCCTCATCATTGAAGGAGAAAACGTACTTATTTACAAAATTGTATAACAGAAACAAAGAAAATCTTTTTTTTTTTTTTTTTTTTTAATTTGTGGTCTTTATTTGTTTAGCAAAAAAATAAAAACCCCAGAGGTGACCAAATCCCACCAAAAGAAATATCTATTTGTGGGAACAAAATGATAAACATTTTGTTTGGGTACAGTGTTGTATGACCACTCAATTGTCATTTAAAAAGTAGACATGTCACGTACAGTATGTCTTGGAATGCCCCTGCCATAAGCAATATGTCGGAAGAAGTACCAGCCCCTTATTCGTTAGAATTAGGGAACATAATATCATAATGAAGATCCATCTGGCATTGTTTTCTATGCCATAGATAAGATCAAGGGCCACTGGAGAAGAGAAAACAAAAAGATCAAAGTATCACAGAACGAGACCAAAGGGATCTTTATTTTAAATAAGCTTCAGCCTAAAGGCTTGAATATTGGCATCGACTTGAATTGTTTTCTCACCAATTTCCAGGCACCTTCCTCATTTATAGGTCCCTCCCCTATAACTAGTCCTTTCTTAAAATGCTGTAGGAGTATAAACTTTTAATAAAACTTTTTTAACTATAATCAATGTACAGTATATATAATCCATTGTTTACAAAACTCCTATTTGAATTTTTATATGTGTTATATTTTATTTTTTATTCCTTTTTGTATTCTAACCGCTTCAGCCCTGGAAGATTTTACCCCCTTCCTGACCAGAGCACTTTTTGCGATTCGGCACTGCATCGCTTTAACTGACAATTGCGCAGTCGTGCGACGTTGCACCCAAACAAAATTGACGTCCTTTTTTTCCCACAAATAGAGATTTCTTTTGGTGGTATTTGATCACCTCTGCGGTTTTTATTTTTTGCGCTATAAACAAAAAAAGAGCAACAATTGAAAAAAAAACTAAATATTTTTTACTTTTTGCTATAATAAATATCCCCGAAAAATATTTAAAAAAACTATTTTTTTCCTCAGTTTAGGCCGATATGTATTCTTCTACATATTTTTGGTAAAAAAAATGGCAATAAGCGTATATTGATTGGTTTGTGCAAAATTTATAGCGTTTATAAAATAGGGGATAGTTTTATGGCATTTTCATTTTTAATTTTTTTATTAGTACTGGCGGCGATCTGCGATTTTTATCAGGACTGCGACATTACTGCAGATACATTGGACATTTTTGACACTATTTTGAGACCATTGTCGTTTATACAGTGATCAGTGCTATAAAAATGCATTGATTACTGTGTAAATGACACTGGCAGTGAAGGGGTTAAACACTAGGGGGCGATGAAGGGGTTAAGTGTGTCCTAGGGAGTGATTCTAACTGTAGGGGGGGAGGGGCTACAACACACATGACAGCTATCACTGCTCTCGATGACAGACAGCAGTGATCTCTATCCTGTCACTAGGCAGAATGGGGAAATGCTTTGTTTACAAAACCATCTCCCCGTTCTTCCTCTCCGTGACACGATCGTGGGCACCCGGCGCACATCGAGTCTTCTTAAAGACACCACTTCTTAAAAAGGACGTACATGTACGCCCTTTTGCCTACCAGTGCCATTCTGCCAATGTAAATTGTCGTGCGCTTGTCGGCAAGCGGTTAATCGTATTGAGGTCATCTGCATATATGTGGGGTCATACAGATACATTTTCACCTCGCTAATTTTTAATTTTTAATGATCGTACCATTAGTATGTTTTTTATATGAATGTAAAGGTATACGGTGTTCCTATAAACAATGAGGAACGTAAGACCAGTCCTTTTACATTTAATATCTCGACATGTTGCGGAGTAGTATCTAGCGTTATATGGTATTGGCCATTTGTTTTATACTACTATCAGCGCCGCCATGTTGAAGTGCGGACTAACCAAAAATGGCCGCGGTCACATGGCTACCAATTAGGATACACCTCATACTATATAAACCGGATGGTGTAGCAAGATGGCGTCGCTCCAGATGACGTCCCAGTGATGAAACACGTAGGAAGGGGCTAACAGCCTCATTGCATCACTTCCGGTTTCGAGCCATGGAACGCAAACCATCCCGGCTTCCTGTTTTTTACCCAAAGCTCTGTATTAACAGACTGAATGTGAGTACGTCTTTGTCTGTATTAGTAAACTGTTAAGTTTTTATGGTAATACACTATGGAAGTGTTTCTTTCCTGCATGTGGGAGAAATAAAGGGCCAGCCGCAAGGAGACTATTTTATGCCTTACACCGCAAACACGGAAGCAAACGACATATGGACTTTCTAGTGCACCAGCAATTTTTTACTAGAGGATATTATAAGTATTTTTATGCCTGTTGTCATATATAATTTATTATCACAGCAGTTAGCTGCTTTTTTTATTGTGGTTTATCACGGGTTGGATTGCACACCAATCTGCATTCCAGTAGCATCGCACTAGGTTGTTACTACAATCACTCAGATCATGTGCATATTTTAACTTTCATTGGGCTTGTTTTTTGTATTATCTGCACAGTCATTAAACTATGAACCCACTCGTTACAAGCCAGGGGTTTAAAACACTCCGTACCAGAACAGCGCCATTTCTATCCCCCTATTTTCCATTTTCTTCTATTTCCACCTTTGGTGGATTTATTGGTGGAGGCTGCAGTTCTCCTTGTCTGATTCTCTCCATAAGCGCGGGAGCTTATATATTCTTATATATATTTTTACATTTCCTATAATGTGACTACAGTCTATGACTATGCAGCATGGCTGCAGTCTCTGTCCATCTCCTGTATCATGTCTGCACTCTCTGACCATCTCCTGTAACACATCTGCAGTCTCCTACATTTTCCTGTAAAATATCTGCAGTCTCTGACATCCCCTGTAAAATGTCTGCAGTCTCTGACCATCTCCTGTAACATGTCTGCAGTCTCTGACCATCTCTAGTATCGTGTCTGCAGTCTCTGACGATCTCCTGTAACATGTCTGCAGTCTCTGACCATCTCTAGTATCGTGTCTGCAGTCTCTGACCATCTCCTGTAACATATCTGCAGTCTCTGACCATCTCCTGTAGTATGTTTGCAGTCTCTGACCATCTCCTGTAGTATGTCTGCAGTCTCTGCCCATCTCCTGTAGTATGTCTGCACTCTCTGCCCATCTCCTGTAGTATGTCCCCAGTCTCTGACCATCTCCTGTATCATGTCTGCAGACTCTGACCATCTCCTGTATCATGTCTGCAGTCTCTGACCATCTCCTGTATCATGTCTGCAGTCTCTGACCATCCCCTGTATCATGTTTGCAGTCTCTGACCATCCCCTGTATCATGTCTGCAGTCTCTGACCATCTCCTGTTTAATGTCTGCAGTCTCTGACAATCTCTTGTATCATGTCTGCAGTCTCTGACCATCTCTTGTATCATGTCCGCAGTCTCTGACCATCTCTTGTATCATGTCCGCAGTCTCTGAACATCTCCTGTATCATGTCCGCAGTCTCTTACCATTTTCTGTACTATGTCTGTAGTCTCTGACCATCTCCTGTATGTCTGCAATCTCTGTAGCATTATATTCACTGGATATTATATGTGGCCCCTGAGTGATGTTAGGGGCCCCCTATATGCAGTAAGTGTCTTAGCCCCGCCCTTGCCTATATAACAGCTGTCACAGCCAAGAGACAGAAGTCGCCGGGAGGCCTCCCATCTAGGTGGAGCTTTTTTATTTTTTTCTATTTTTCAGGTCCATCGGACGGCGTGATTGAAGAACATTGCGGGACACTTTTTTTTTCTTTTTTAATAAAGGAATTGTCAAAAACTGTCAGTGGTTTTTACTTTTTGACACTTTTTTTTGGGTGAATGGGTAGGGGTACAATGTACCCGATACCCATTCACATAGAGGGGGTGGGATTTGGGGGCCCCCTTGTTAAAGGGGCTTCCAGATTCTGATAACCCCCCTGCCCGCAGACCCCGACAACCAATGGCCAGGGTTGTTGGGAAGAGGCTTTTGTTCCCATCAACATGGGGACAAGGTGCTTTGGGGGGGACCCCAAAGCACCCTCCTCATGTTGAGGGCAAGCGGCCTGGTATGGTGCAGGGGGGGGGGGCGAGCGAGCTGCCAGGCTGCTTGCTCGGATAAGGGTCTGGTATGGTTTTTGGGGAGGACCCCACGCTGTTTTTTTTTTAAATTTTGGCGTGGAGTTCCCCTTAAAATCCATACCAGACCCAAAGGGCCTGGTATGGATTTTGAGGGTGCACCCATGCCGTTTTTTTCTTAATTCTGTCATAGGGTTCCCCTTAACCACTTCAATAAACTGTAATGTATACTGTACACTGCCTGCACTGTAATATACTGTACATCGACTGCACGGTATTATATACTGTACACTGACTGCGCTGTATTATATACTGTACACTGCCTGCACTATATATATATATATATATATATATATATATATATATATATATATATTAGACTGCCTACACTGTGTATATATAGTCTACACTGAATGCACTGTATACAGTGCCTTGCAAAAGTATTCACCCCCTTGGCATTTTTCGTGTTTTGTTGCCTCACAACCTGGAATTAACATGGATCGTTTGAGGATTTGCATTGTTTAATTTACAGAACATGCCCACAACTTTGAAGATGTTTTTTTTTTTTTATTGTGAAGCAAACAACAAATAGAACAAAATAACAGAAAAAGTCAATGTGCATAACTATTCACCCCCCTAAAGTCAATACTTTGCAGAGTGCCTTTAAACCACTCAAGTGTTGCTTTAGCAGTGTGTTTGGGGTCATTGTCCTGCTGGAAGCTGAACCTCCGTCTTACCCTCAAATCACACACAGAGTGGTACAGGTTTTGCTCAAGAATATCCTTGTATTTAGCACCATCCCTCAACTTTCCCTTGACCAGTTTCCCAGTCCCGACTGCTGAAAAACATCCCTACAGCATGATGCTGCCACCACCATGTTTCACAGTGGGGATGATGTTCTTTGGGTGATGTGTTGGGTTTGCGCCAGACATAGTGTTTTCTTTGATGGCCAAAAAGTTCAATTTTAGTCTCATCAGACCAGAACACCTTCCTCCATAGATTTTGAGAGTCTCCCACATGCCTTTTCACCAACTCAAAATGTGCCATTTTGTTTTTTGATGAAATTAATGGCTTTCTTCTGGCCACTCTGCCATAAAGCACAACTCTATGGATCGTACGGCTTATTGTCATCCTATGTACAGATACTCCAGTCTCTGCTGTGGAACTCTGCAGCTCCTCCAGGGTTACCCTAGGTCTCTGTGCTGCCTCTCTGATTAATGCCCTCCTTGCCCGGTTCGTGAGTTTTAGTGTGTGGCCGTCTCTTGGCAGGTTTGCTGTTGTGCCATGTTCTTTCCATTTGGTTATGATAGATTTGATGGTGCTCCTAGGGAACATCAAGGATTTTGATTTTTTTTATAGCCTAACCCTGACTTGTACTTCTCAACAACATTGTCCCTTACTTGTTTGGAAAGTTCCTTGGTCTTCATGGCAGTGTTTGGTTAGTGGTGCCTTTTGCTTAAGTGTTGCAGCCTCTGGGTCCTTTCAGGTGGACATCATTTCAATAAATATGTGATTTCTTAAGGTAATTGGTTGCACCAGAGCTTTTTATGGGCTTCATAACAAAGGGGGTGAATACATACGCACATGCCAATTATCAGTTTTTTATTTCTGAAAAATAGTTTTATATATATATTTTTCTAATTTTACTTCACCAACTTAGACTATTGTGTTGTGATCCATCACATATACCGGTAATTCGGATTAAAAAAAACATTGAACTAAAGACTATAATGTAACAAAATAGGTAAAAAGCCAAGGGGGGGTGAATACTTTTGCAAGGCACTGTATGTGTGTGTGTATGTGTGTGTATATATATCCCTTCTTGTCAAGGCCACACCCCCTCCCGTTTAAGACCCGCTCTATCAGTGCAGCCCTATCAGTGCAGACTACAACAGAGTATAATGGGACCTGGAGGGGGGTCTCTCTCTAACAGTGTCCATTAGAAAGTCTCTGTTAGAGAGAGACCCCCCCTGCAGGACCCATTGGAGACTTCAATGGAGACCTAGTGGGTGGGTGGCTGGCACGGTGTACCCTGCTGTGGCTGACAGAGAGGGGGACTAATAGAGGGGGTGGGGGGCTAACAGATAGGGGTGGGCTTATAGAGAGGGGGGTGCTGACAGAGGGGGAGGGGGGCTGACAGAGGGGGTGGGCTGACTGACAGAGGGGGAGGGGGGCCTGGCAGAGGGGATGCTGACAGATAGGGGTGGGCTGACAGAGGGGGAGGGGGTCTGACAGAGGGGATGCTGACAGACAGGGGTGGGCTGACAGAGGGGGGGGGGGCGAAAAGAGAGGGGCGCTGACAGAGAGAGGTGGGCTGACTGACAGAGGGGGAGGGGGGCTGACAGAGGGGGAGGGGGCTGACTGACAGAGAGGGAGGGGGGCTGACTGACAGAGGGGGAGGGTGGGTTGACAGAGAGAGCGGTGGGCTGACAGAGGGGTGGGCTGACCGAGGGGGAGGGGGGGCTGACAGCGAGGGATTGAGGGGGGCAGATGAGAGAGAGACCTCAGGAGACACACAACGCGCCAGGCAGAGAGGCGGGACTCACTCGTGCTGCTGTTCCAGTCACCATATCTGACGAAACACCGCAATCACTCACAAACTCCGCTCAGGCCAATCGCAGACGCCCATGCCGGGCACCCGCACATGACATGTCGGCCAATCACAGGGCGCTCGTCGCCCATCGCTAAGCTGGGCTCGGAGCGAACACTGTGAAACATTTAAAACGGGACAGGTGTTCTGTCGATTCCGGTCAGTCCGGCCCTGCAAGTTCCGCTACATCAAGCCAGCCGCCGGGGGCTACATTTGTGCGGTAAGATGGGTCGGGGGGCTTGGCTTTTTCTCCTGCGGGGGGCGACTTTTTTGCCGCCCTAGGCCTAGACCTTGTTGGCCTAGTCCAAAATACAGCACTGCACATGACCACAATTTTACAGAAGTGAAGAGAAAAAAGGAGAGGTTTGGAAACTCACAGAGAACTTTACAAGGAGGCAGAAAAACACAGCAAGAAACTATTTTATGAAAAATAGGTTACAGGGACATTAAGTAGTGGATGTGAATGGAGAATAAGGATATAGGTTAGTGTCCCTTTAACGATAATTCGCCGGCCGTCGGTAACATACGGTGCATAGAGCGAAGTCGCAGCGCTCCACCCTAGACGTTCAGGAGAAAGTTCCAGAGATCAGGGAGTGTTTTATCTCCGGATGACTCAATGTTTGATTTTATGACACCATCCCTTGCAGTTATCAGTTACTTAGTAACTGTGAATGGATTAGCGTATGGAGATTTGTATACTGGAGGTGTATATAGTAACAGTGCCAGGTAAAGGAGAACTGCACCAGCTTGCAGAAAGTAAACAATTTCCCAGCCGAAACCAGGGCACGGAGGCATGGCGATAGCTGGCACCACGCTGCTAATAATTTGTGAGCTTCTATTGTTTACTGACAGGTCAAGTGTTTTTTTTTTTCTCAGCAGCAACAGTTACCCTTGTGTACTAATCCTGTAGGAAATGTCCAGCCTACCCAGGCTTACATAAGAGATTTAATGACATTGCTTAACAGTAAACAGTAGGGGGGAAATAAGGTACAGTTACGGTACTTAAAGCAGAACTACTATTAGTCTGTTTAGGTATTCATTCATGTTGCATAGAGTAGGCAAAGGTTTAAGCGGTGGTGGTCAACACACTTGACATTGTAGGCCTCAAGGGCAGCTCCTGACATCGCCAAAGGGCCAGCAGGACGGGATCTCGCTTATCTGACCTGGGGGTGGGGGTAGGGTTGCCACTTTTTCTTCAAGCCAAACCCGAACACTTTAGCGGCGCACAGCAAATTACCGTATATACTTGAGTATAAGCCGAGTTTTTCAGCACATTTTTTTGTGCTGAAAATGCCCCCCTCGGCTTATACTCGAGTCAAGCACTTTTCTGCAGCAGAGAATTACATTTTCAGGACCGACTTTGGGGCCCCGTATCTCAGGGCCACTTGGTGCTAGGATCCCCAAAGTTGGTGTGCAAACCCAGTGGAATTAGCACTAAACATATTCAAAGCTGGGGTTCCTAGTACCAAGTGGCCCAGAGATACGGGGCCCCAAAGTCGGTTCGGAAAATGTCACTCTCTGCTGCAGAAAAGTGCTTGACATTTTCCAAACTGACTTTGGGGCCCCGTATCTTGGGACCACTTGGTGCTAGGAACCCCAACACGGATATGTTATAGTTCTAGTCTCACTGGGTTCGCACGCCAAATTTGGGGATCCTAGCACCAAGTGGCCCCGTGATACGGGGCCCCAAAGTCGGTCAACTGTGTCCATCTGCAGCAATGTCATTTCAGGACCCTTTGGGTCCAGAGACCCCAAATTTTGGCTGCAGCTAGGGGGCATCTAGGAACCCTTAACAACCAAGTTTGAAGCTGAGGGGACCTATGGCTGCAAATGGGCACAGTGAGGCTGCAAATGGGCATTGTTGACCCTCTTTTCCACTTACAGTAGCTGCGCATTTCTCACCCTAGAGACTGGAGTCAATAAGTCTTCCCAGTTTTTTGTGGTAAAATTAGGTGCCTCGGTTTATATTCGGGTTGGCTTATACTCGAGTATATATGGTATTTTTTTTTTTTTAGCATACACTATAGGATTTTACTTGTATTCACACCCCTCCTGGTGTGCTCATCCACAAAGCTGCTCTTTTGCGCTCTTGCAGGACAGTCACAAGGTTCTTAGTGCAATAGATGTCCCAGTTTCCTGGTGCCAGACTGTTTTTGTCTGTTCATTACTATAGGATTGTAGCAGACCTGGGACACCTTTGGGCGCTCCAAAGAGAATGGTAATGCGGCGTGCATAGTGCCCCCCTTACCCTCCTATCAGACCCTGTTCTGAGCCACATTCCTGTCTAAATAATGTGTCCGGGTTTCAGGTGGACTGAAACCCAGACACGTGGTTCGAAACCCGAACTGTCCAGGAGAATCCCAGACAGGTGGCAACCCTAGGTGGGGGGCACTAAATAAAAGTCAGGGGGCATATTGTCAACACTAACAGTCTCTCACAGTACAGCTAAAATCTACAATAACACTCACGCAATTAAAAAAAAAAAAAAACGAAAATATATGAAATGATTATAAAAGAGCTGCACATCTTAAAGCTAAAGAAAGCACTAAAAATAAAATTCTGAATTTCTAAAATGCTGAAATCGGACCAAAGTCAGACCAAAGTAGTGCAGGAACCTTTTCTAAAGTTTGACCGACTTGTGTATGACCAGTTAGGATGGCTCTCAAAGGGAACCATTGGTTTGTACACGTCATGTGACATGTGCTCCCAAAGTCGGAGCGTATATCGCACCAGTGTGAACCGGGCCTTATTCATAAATATATTAATAAAATAAGATTAATAATGCAGTAAAATTAAAGTCCATAAATAGTGTGCTTTATGTCTTTAAATCCATCCATTAGTGAAGAAAACGGTGCCACCAAAAGAAGGAAAGTGTTTCTTCTTTCCCACAGGCTCACACTGCACTCACCAGAAAGGTATGACCCCTTTTTTTTTAAAGAAGGTCAAAAATCGCTTTGGTATAAATCGCTGTGTATATCCATATGATCTCTGGTCCCCCAAAAGTCCCTGAGAAAGGATATACTTGTTGTAACTCAGGTCAGTGACCAGATCTGAACCTGGTCGCTCACCCACCTTGGGTCTTTATGCCCATGTTGGCATGGTGTCCACCGTAGCATTGGCAGGAGCAAGGCAGTGTAGGACTGGCCAGAAGAGGGATTACTTTGACGCAGTTGGCCAGCTTAAATATGTATTGCAATATATGTGAACTACATATCTCTGTTTTTCATTGCATTCAGTGCCTTGAAAAAGTATTCATACCCCTTGAAATTTTCCACATTTTGCCATGTTACAACCAAAAAAATTTATTTTGCTGGGATTTTATGTGATAGACCAACACAAAATGGCACATAATTGTGAAGTGGAAGGAAAATTATAAATGGTTTTCAAAATGTTTTACAAATAAATATAAATAAATAAAATAAGTGTGGTGTGCATTTGTATTCAGCCCCCTTTACTCTGATACCCCTAACTAAAATCTAATGGAACCAATTACCTTCAGAAGTCACCTAATTATTAAATAGAGTCCACCTGTGTGTAATTTAATCTCAGCATAAATACAGCTGTTCTGTGAAGCCCTGTGAAGAGGTGTGTTAGAGAACCTAAGTGAACTAACAGTCAAGGAACACACCAAACAGGTCAGGGATAAAGTTGTGGAGAAGTATAAAGCAGGGTTAGGTTATAAAAAATATCCCAAGCTTTGAACATCTCACGAAGCACTGTTCAATCCATAGTAGAAGAGAGAAGGGCCGGTAACTCCATGTCCATATCAAATGTGCCAATAAAAGTATTCTCATGTTAAAAATACAAAAGCTGATGCGTTTTGTGCAGTGATCAAGGCGGTACCGAAACGTGTCTGCTTTTGTATTTTTAACATGTTACATTAAAATTATTCACTTCATTTGATATGGACATGGAGTTGCCGGCCCTTCTCTCTTCTACTATTGTCTAAGTGTTGTTCGGACAACACAGCAGCCAGAGCACCCTATTGTGGACTTAATTTTACCTCCAGGAGCCTTTGTGAGAGCGTTGCAATCCTTTGTCTACACACTGTTGAATCCATCATCTGAAAATAGAAAGAGTATGGCACAACTGCAAACCGACATGAACGTCCACCTAAACTGACAGGCCGGGCAAGGAGAGCATTAATCAAAAGAGCAGCCAAGAGGCCCATGGTAACTCTGGAGGAGATGCAAAGATCCACAGCTCAGGTGGGAGAATCTTTCCACAGGACAACTATTAGTTGTGCACTCCACAAATCTAATTGCTAATTGCCAGCTCCTCTCTCTCCACAGTGACTCACCTGATAATATCCTGCTCATCAGTCCTGCTTACTTAAGTCGTCCAGCCCAGATGATCTCTGCCTTCACCTTGGTCACATCTCTAGAGATGCTCTCCTGTGTTCCTGTTAAAGATTTGCTTGGCTGACATTCCTTCTGGCTCCAGATCCTGCTTGCTATTCTACTACGCTGATCTCTGGCTCCCTGATGTTTTGGCTTGTCTGACTATCCCTTCTGGTTCCTGAACTCTGGCTATGTTTTGACTACGTTTACTCTGTTTACCTTTTTTATTATTATTAAACAAGTGTGATTTAACTGTCTGTCTGTATTGGTCTGATTCATGGTTTCTGACACATAAGAAGTCTCATTTGCACTTTGCGAGAAGCCATGTGGGGGACACAGCAAACATGTGGAAGAAGGCGCTCTGGTCAGATGAGACCAAAATGTAACTTTTTGGCCAAAAAGCAAAACGCTATGTGTGGCAGAAAACGAACACTGCACATCACCCTGAACACACCGTCCCCACCGTGAAACATGGTAGTGGCAGCATCTTGTTGTGGGGTTGCTTTTCTTCAGCTGGGACAGGAAAGCTGGTCAGATGGGAGAATGTATGGAGCCAAATACAGGGCAATCTTAGAAGAAAACCTGTTAGAGTCTTAAAAAAACTTGAGACTGGGGTGGAGGTTCGCCTTCCAGCAGGACAACGACCCTAAACATACAGCCAGAGCTACAATGGAATGATTTAGATCAAAGCATATTCATGTGTTAGAATGGCCCAGTCAAAGTCCAGACCTAAATCCAATTGAGATTCTGTGGCAAGACATGAAAATTGCTGTTCACAGACACTCCCCATCCAATCGGACAGAGCTTGAGCTATTTTGCAAAGAAGAATGGGCAAAAACTTCACTCTCTAGATGTGCAAAGCTGGTAGAGACATTCCCAAAAAGACGTGCAGCTGTAATTGCAGTGAAAGGGGGTTCTACAAAGTATTGACTCAGGCAGGCTGAATACAAATGCACGCCGCACTTTTCACATATTTATTTGTAAAAAAAATTGAAAACCATTTATCATTTTCCTTCCACTTCACAACTATGTGCCACTTTGCGTTGGTTTATCACATAAAAACCCAATAAAATACATTTACGTTTTTGGTGGTAACATTACAAAATGTGGAAAATTTCAAGGGTATGATTACTTTTTCAAGGCACTGTAGGTACCAGCAGATGAGAGGTCAAGTAGCCACATCTAAAGGAACCACTAAGAACCTCTGGAGATACCTAGATTTTAATGGAACGCTGGTTGAGAATGGCTGTGTTAATGTGTACAAAGTCAACTCAAGTATTCCAAGTTTGTTTGGAGTACTCCTCTTGGTTTTCAAGTGAGGCTGTGAGTTCTTCCATTTTCATAATTGCATTAGTTTTGGTAAACTTTAGAGGATTAGATGAGGTGTGCATTTTTTTTCAGAGGGCTGGTATATGGGCCCTGGCTGAAATTACCAGGTACACTGAAAGAGAGGTTTTGTAGAGTTTTTTAGAGGTATTGTTTAGGGAGAGAATGTAGCTTGATGGATTTACACCTAGGCTGAAAATAAAAGAAGGGTCTTCAGAAAGTTTATGGACTTTTTTTATATTTAATAAAGTTTTAAAAAGTGCGGAAACCCTTAAGAACCCTCGTATAAGAATATATGGAGTAGAGGGTTCTGGTTCTGTAATGCAGTGGCAACATTTGGCCAGTACACGGCTACAGATTTTGCAGAGCATAGAAGGTACTTGATACAAGTGTAGCAAAGTCTTTAGCCTCTTCCAGTCTAATAGAGGCCCTAGCAAGGCTCCACATTTGCACATGCAGGAATGCTGTCTCCTATGGCAACAGTCTTTAACAGTTCCTAACTCAAATGTAACAGTTCCTTCAGCTTCACTACAACGCTCTCTTGTAGTTCTTCAACACTGAGCTCCTGGTCTGTCACTAGACCCACTGATTCACTGACTCTGAATCTCTTGAGCTCCTCCAATCTTTGCGGTGGTATCTCCCTCAAGCGTCACCCACGCTTCCCTGCTGGGTCCCTAGCTTGGCACTCCAGATACTTCTCAAGCTTCGCCCCCGCTGGTTAGGTTCCTGACTTGATCACCGCCTGAAGTTTCCCGTTTCGCCAACGTGCCTGTTTCAGTGAGAATACTGCTCTGGTACTTGCTTCAGTTACTCACTGTGGTCCCTGGTAAAGGTGATTGGTTCCTTAGTGGCGACAGCTCCCCTTCTACCTCCGACCATGACAGGTTCTCCGGCCAACAGAACCGTCACTTTTGGTTTGACTGCAAGCAGCAATCCCAACCCTGCGCTGCCCTCTTACTTCTGGATAGGCCCTCACACAGCCTTGCAGACAGATGCCCTCGTATAAGGCCTGATCTCCAGCCTAGCAGCCCGGGGCGTACGACACGCATCCACCCAGACAGCCGTCCAGGTGGCACAGAACATAGATCACCTGACTCCACCCAAAGATATAGGTGCTCCCAGCAGGCCAAGGGGTTCAAGAAAACCCCTGCCCATTGGCTGAGATGCCCCATATACCCATAACCTGACTTTGGGTTGCCCTTCTCATATCTAGTACCACCAAGTACCCGGCCACCTAGTGGTAGAAGAGAAAAGTGCAACAAGGCCAAACTTGTGAGAAATCAATGAATCTCTATCAATCAACCAGGATAACTACTCCTGGCAGGTATATTTGTGAGGAGCTCCCTGCCTAAGCTACAGGGTGCTACAAGAGTATTGTAAAGCCATGTTCTTGTAATGTGTTGGCTAAGTATTCCTGTGCAAAATAAATCACCCAATTCAATTGTTCAGATGTGAATAGGACTTTTAGATTTCCCAATTATGAATGAATAACTGACAAATCATCAAAGGGCAGATTAGAAGCTTGTATATATTATGTATATTGTAAAACACATGTCTGAATGGACCTCACAACTTTCTGAGATGAAACAGTTAGGTGCGGGGGGAGTGGAGGCTTTTAGTAAAAAAATATGTAAGCAAATGACCCACCACTGCCACGTCCCCAATAAATATGTAAAAAGCGAGTGGTTAAACCCACAAGTTTTATTTATTTTTTTGAACACTCCTTTTCTTATACTTTAAAAGCCTATACTGGCTTTTCACTATAGCAAAAGCTATTGTTTAGAGCACCCATTTTCATCCAGGGTTCCATGGAATGATAGGATTCCTCCAGTGGTTGCTAGGGGTTCCTTAGTTTGTGACTAGCTGACCATTCATGTAGTTACATAGTTACATAGTAGATGAGGTTGAAAAAAGACACAAGTCCATCAAGTCCAACCTTGCCTGGATACTTCTGGGGATAATGCCACTTGGCAGAGCAGCAGCACAACACCAATGATCTTTTACGCTGTCTCTGATACTGATATTTTGACCACCACTGTAAGGTTTGCATTCTTCGCACTGACCACCAATGTGGGTGGAGTTCTTCCCACTCACCACCAATGTAGGAGCATTCTTCCCACTGACCACCAATGTAATGAATTGGTTTAAGCAGGGGTTTCTTGAGACCTAAAAAAATATTTTAGATGTTCCTCTAAAAGGCTTGAGAATGGCTGGTTTAAAGGTTTCGTGAAGGTTTAGAGCAGCTGGATAGACTTTATTTATTTATTACAGGCATTTATATAGAACCAACAATTTACAATATAAAAATCACTGTGGAAATTCACGTCAGTCCCTCTCCTAAAGGAGCTTACAACTCAAGCTTCTTACCTCCCATGACCATACTAGGCCCATTTTAAATGAAGCTACCAGAATGTCTTTGGAGTGTGGGGAAAGCAAGCAAACCCTGTAAATACAGTGTCCTGGTGGGGATTTGAACTAGTGTGGCAAGGTAGGCCTGAAAACCACTAAGCCACTATGCTTTAATAGGAGCCATTGAGAATCTCAGGCTTGCAGGATCACATGCTTGGCACTTTGTGTTCCCTGAACATGAGGTTGGATTTTTACACAGTTGGGTGACTTTGTGTACTTGTCAAGGCCAAAATGAAAAGTATTCGGTGGATAAATAACCATTTTTAGAGGTCTATACTTTAGACTAAATAGAGGAACAAGAGGATTTAATACCAAAGATGGACTGCGCCTTCCATTGAGTGGCAGTTGGAAGCTATGCTCTGTCTACACCTTCATGTGATAGTAGTGGGCCAATCACAAAGCGCCAGCACTGTCACATGTGAGGAAAGGGAGTCCCATATCCCTCCCCTTACCTAGAAGTGCCAGGTATATCTTGTCTCTCCTGGTAGAAAAAAAAAAGGGGAAGAGAAAGAAAAGTATGAGCTGTTGGGCAATGGGGAAGTTAAAGTGTTACTAAAGCCACAACAGTAAAATCAATCTGTATATGCAGTAAAGCATGTTTGTTATACTCATGCCGTGTACACACACGAGCGGAATGTCCGACAGAAAAAGTCCGATGGGAGCTTTTCATCGTATATTCCGATCGTGTGTAGGCCCCATCGCACTTTTTACGTCGAAAAATTCTGACGGATCTAGAAAGAGAACATGTTCTAAATATTTCCGACAGGACCAATTCCTATCGGGAAAACCGCTCGTCTGTATGCTGTTCCGACGCACCAAAAACGACGCATGCTCTGAAGCAAGTACAAGACTGAAGCTATTGGCTACTGGCTATTGAACTTCCGTTTTCTAGTCCCGTCGTATGTGTTGTACGTCACCGCGTTCTGGACGGTCAGAATTTGGTGTGACCGTGTGTGTGCAAGACAACTTGAGCGGAATTCCCGTCTGAACTCAGTGTGGAAAAACCTTCAGAATTTATTCCGACGGGAAAACTGGTCGTGTGTACAGGGCATCACTGTGGAACCCAAGGGGTTAATCCTGCACATGGTGCAAAAAGGCTGTTTGATCCTATCTTCTCTGATCCTCCCCTTCTTCCACTGTCCCCAATCCATCACCTGATAAGACAGAGCATTTGAAGGCACTCTGCATATGCTCAGTTTGTTGTGTATTGCTAGATAGTTTTTTTTTTTTTCTCTTGGGAAGGTGCATGTAATCAGCAAAGGGCCAATCAGCACTGTCCATACAGAGGGTCAGGGGTCCTGCAGCCTCAAAGGACAGTCAGAGGAGAATAAAAACTCCTCCTACAAGCTTTAACCAGACACTGATAGAAGTCATAAGACTGCTATATACTGCTGATGATGATAAAAAGGTATTTAGCAGTTTATATTTACTAAAATAATTGCATCTCCATGTTCTGTGTATTGTGGGAGACCATATATAGTGAATGCAGGCTCCACAGTTTAAGTGGACCTCCGTGACTAATCAACCTCCGTGATTAAAGCACAGGTCCACTTTAAGGGAGATACGTCATTATAGAAAGGGCACATGTGAGTTTCATTAAAGGTCATAAAAGAAAACTGATCTCTTTGCAGAACAATAATGCCGCTCAAAGTTCACCATTTACAACATAGCTTTAGACATATAATAATCATCCTCGGAATAATACAACTGTTTACTACATAATCGCCTCCTAACTTGTTTCGGGCTAGAAGAGGTATGCCAGTGCTGTCTATGATGTTCTGAAAAAAATTTTATAATGATTTTGGATTTGTTTCAGCAAGGGCACAGAAAAAAAATACTGTCACTGTGACAACTGTTTACAAACAAAGCCATGTGATCATCATTTCACAACCAATCATGTTGGTTCCCAATCCTTACTGGGAGACTAAAGACTGTCAATGATAGTATGCTCCTAATTGTAAAAAGGAACATAAATTATCATTCCTCAACATGGGGGGTGTTCTGAGGAACCTTAATCTACGCATCACAGGAAGAGTTAAACATTTCAGCTAGATGCATAGAAGGTGGCTGTTATAAAGCGTAAAGGCAGGTGTACCAATACTTTTGAAAATATAGTGTGTGTGTATATATATATATATATATATATATATATATATATATATATATATATATATACACACACACACACACACACTATATATCAATTATATACAGTACATATTTACATTTACTGTATATAAAATGATATAAATCTATATATACCCACACACAAAAATATATTTCAAAACGCATGTCCATCCCATGCAGATTGGTATGCTTGTGTGTGAATGAAGCCAAACAATGAAATAGCCTGTCGATTGCACCCAAAATACAAGTTTTTACGTGGGTCCAGAGGCTTGTCTGGGGCCTACCACCGCCGCCGAGGAATGGTCCTGAGCTGTCGGTCCTGTGTGACGAAGCTGGACAACCGAGGAGATCCCAGGGGAGGACCCGTCTTGGAGAGATCACGCGGTGAGCTGGTCTACAGAGGGGCCTGGTGACTCGGTTGGAGGACGTATGCAAAAGAAGTAACCATACAGCATAGTGTTGCCGGTTCGGCTTAAAGGTTCAAGCACTGTGACTGACTTTTATTCTAGAGAAATCTGATACATCCTGTGGCAGAGGATCGTGCGGATTTACCCCCCAAACAAGTCTGTGGCAGAGACTTTTAATTCGTGCTACGTGCTGGCTGCTAGACCGGTGAGAGAGGCCTATCCAGACGAGCAAGGAGTGTGTCCCACGAGGGGAGCGCATTCCATATACCTATATTCTACCAGGACATTTGTCGCTAAGATTCTTTAAGAAGATATTTGAGTCTCTCCTGGAAGTTTCCTTTTCCACCTCTTTCCTGCTACTTCTTAAAGTTTGTTTGTTCAATAAAGCATTGAAAACGTACTCCAGTGTTGGTGCGTGTGTCGCCTGGCAGTAAACTCAACGGAACCCCTAGACCCGGTGCAGGTGAAACCAAGGGAAGCAAAGTGAAGGTAACAGACCCGCTTAAACCAGCAGCTCCACCGAGAGTTATTGCTACATTAATATTGTGAGTGCATTTATTACATTTTTGAAAAGGGTAGAAATGTATCAATTTTGTTGTACAGTAAGGCAATGGTTTATCGCCCACTACTACAAATGTGCACTGAATAAATGGCACCACATTCATCCACTACCACAACACACTGACAAATTGAAGTGTTACATTACGAGGTCTCAGGTGTGAATGGGGATCAGGTGTGTTAAATTTGGTGTTATCGCTCTCACTCTCTCATACTGGTAACTGGAAGTTCAACATGGCACCTCATGGCAAAGAACTCTCTGAGGATCTGAAAAAATTGTTACTCTACATAAAAATGGCCTAGGCTATAAGAAGATTGCCAAGACCCTGAAACTGAGCTGCAGCATGGTGGCCAAGACCATACAGTGGTTTAACAGGATATTTTCCACTCAGAACAGGCCTCGCCGTGATCGACCAAAGAAGTTGAGTGCACATGCTCAGCGTCATATCCAGAGGTTGTCTTTGGGAAATAGACATATGAGTGCTGCCAGCATTGCTGCAGAGGTTGAAGGGGTGGGGGGGGGGGGGGGTCAGCCTGTCAGTGCTCAGACCATACACTGCACACTGCATCAAATTGGTCTGCATGGCTGTTGTCCCAGAAGGAAGCCTCTTCTAAAGATAATGCACAAGAAAGCCCGCAAACAGTTTGCTAAAGACAAGCAGACTAAGGACATGGATTACTGGAACCATGTTCTGCGGTCTGATGAGACCAAGATAAACTTATTTGGTTCAAATGGAGTCAAGCGTGTGTGGCAGAACAAATGTGTCTTGCCTCAGTCAAGCATGGTGGTGGGAGTGTCATAGTCTGGGGCTGCATGAATGCTGCTGGCACTGGGGAGCTACAGTTCATTGAGGGAACCATGAATGCCAACATGTACTGTTGCATACTGATGCCAAGCATGATCCCCTCCCTTCAGAGACTAGGCCACAGGGCAGTATTCCAACATGATAATGACCCCAAACACATCTCGAAGACTACCACTGCCTTGCTAAAGAAGCTGAGGGTAAAGGTGATGGACTGGCCAAGCATGTCTCCAGAACTAAACCCTATTGAGCATCTGTGGGGCATCCTCAAATGGAAGGTGGAGGAGCGCAAGGTCTCTAACATCCACCAGCTCCGTGATGTCGTCATGGAGGAGTGGAAGAGGACTCCAGTGACAACCTGTGAAGCTCTGGTGAACTCCGTGCCCAAGAGGGTTAAGGCAGTGCTGGAAAATAATAACACTTTGGGCCCAATTTGGACATTTTCACTTAGGGGTGTACTCACTTTTGTTGCTAGCGGTTTAGACATTAATGGCTGTGTGTTGAGTTATTTTGAGGGGACAGCAAATTTACACTGTTATACAAGCTGTACACTCACTACTTTACATTGTAGTAAAGTGTCATTTCTTCAGTATTGTCACATGAAAAGATAGAATAAAATATTTACAAAAAATGTGAGGGGTGTACACACTTCTATCTATCTATCTATCTATCTATCTATCTATCTATCTATCTATCTATCTATCTATCTATCTATCTATATCTATATCTATATATATTGATATACAGTTAACAGTCATTTTTAGACACCACCAAAATAATAATTCATTTAAGTAGCAAAAGAAAAATCATTTTTTCTCATTGTTAATCAGGAGCATCTCAAAGTGTTAAAATGTATCCATACAAGGAACATCAGTAATAAGCGGCTGTTACTGGCCTTAGTGTGCCTAATGCCGAGTACAGCCATGTATTAGTCACAGCCACCCTTAATCCTGTTGTAAAAAACAATTGCCACGTACATTTTGTGCAAACAGCATAATTTCCCTAAAACCCAGAACGAAGTGCCTTTGCCGGCCAAAGAGATCACGTGGAGTTACGAACCTTACTACTTCAAAGTAATGGACAGCGTTGGGGCTTGATGGCTCATTGGCTCTTCTGACAGAAGATCTAACCTTCCAAACTGAATCCAGAAATAAAGAAAAAAGGTTTTGGCTTGAGTTAGGATATAAATGCAATTCCCCCACCCCTGTTCCTGACAATGTGCCACTGAGGCATTGACTTTTTCTGTGACTTGGAGTTAAGCCCCATCCTCAACTATCCCACAAATCTAGCAAGCTCCGGGTGGGCTAGCCGCCACTATTCTCCATACCCTTTCTGTGTTCAGGTACCAGCCCAGTTTGTCAACTTTGCATTTAATGTAAAGTCCTAAGATCCAGACCGCTGCTTTCCAAAAAACATCCAACTTTATTAAACTTCTAAAAACATGCAAATACAGCACTATGGCACTGTGAGGACTATAAGGTAAGTCAACGCGTTTCACGCTACCTCAACTCTTAATCATGACTATACAGTCAGGAACTTCAGAGAACCGAAAAAAATCGCTCCAGCCAGTATAAAATGCAATCGAGTCTCAAAATACTTTAGAAAAACACTTTAAAAATGTCTTAATGGGGCACCTATATAAACCCAATATGGGAGGGCAGATATTACTATCGTCCCCTAATAGCAAATGTACACTTTACACCCTATAGCAACCGAGTGAGATGGAGAAGTCTCCATACACCTATGATGTAATCCCTCACAATTTTTAAACAAAACTCAAGTCATTGCAGACTCCTTTGAATACAGTGTAGGCAGGTGCAGTCTACTTTTTCCACTGCTAGTGGTCTTGCAGCTGGAGAGAAAGTCAAGAGGAACATCATTTCTCTATGGTTTCCTGGGTCACTGGGGAAACCATCTGGTTGGATGTTGCCATCCCATGTGACTCTGGCAGCCATCTTGGGTCAGACAGAGTATATTTAAGACCCTGGCTCCCGGGTTTGCGAGTGGGTAGTGTAGGTACTTCGTCTGTTAGGGACAGTACTAGTGGTAGGAAAAGGTTCCTGACGAGGAGGGATAAACGTAGGGTCGCAATTCGTCTGGGCTTCATCCTGCTTGGGCACGAGACCGCCAGGCCCCATTCTGCTCTCTTAACGGACACTCTCAATCTGGCTTATCTTCACATTACTGAAAACGCTTGTTGCACCCAATTGGGCAGCCTTTCCACTGGATTTATTGTGAACTGTTGCTGCATTATTTAAACACAAGTTTTCCATTGCACCTGACTGTATGAATTATTGCTGCACCCCACCTACCACCACACCTGAAAACTGGAATGCTGGATTCATCATTGAGCAACTTCTGCAAATGATTCAAAATATTCCAAAATTAATTCTGTACATTAAAGCCGGCCCCTGCACCATCAGGCAACACAATCTCCTTAATCCAAAGAACAGATAAGGCAGACCGTGCATTCCACAAATCGTCCGCCCTACCACACACACACACACACCTCTAGGCGACTGAAATACTGGTCTGCGTGAGCTGAAAAAGGGGACAGCAATGAATCACTACAGAACCTAGATACAGTAAGATACAGTATCTCACCTGCAATGGAGCCTTTGTGCTTCACAGTAGGTTCCCTACTGCGCATGCGCGAAGTGAGCTGCGCCTTCTAATTGGCCCGGCGAAAGGAGGAGGGGGGGCGAACTTCTGAGGACCGGTGCCGTGGCGCTGTCTCCCTGGAAGTGGGGAAGGGGGACCTGTCAAAACAGGTACCTGTTCCCCCCTCCCCCCTGAAAGGTGCAGAATGTGGCACCGGAGGGGCGGGGGGGAGATGAGCGTAAGTTCCACTTTTGAGTGGAACTCCGCTTTAAGGTCACTGTTGTTCATGCATTTTTATACTCCATGGAAAGCTGGCTGCAGGCACAGACCAGAGGGGGAGGGGAATTGTAGCTTTCAAGAGGTAATGATCTCTGGAAGCTCTGCTCAAAAAAAGGAAGATAGGGGGCAAGGACCAGTTATCAGCAATATCTGTGGTCTCCCTGCAGCTGATATTTTTTCCCTTTACAGACTTACCATGCATTGTTTTGCACTGTTTTTCTGTGTGTCTGTGGCCATCTTGGTATTGGTAATGACAGAGCTTTGCTTCCTCTTGTCAGAGCCTCCAGCAAGGGGAACAGTGATTGGCACAGTAGGGAGATTAGTAAATCTCACCCCAAATCTCCTGGGACTAAAAGAGGCAGCAGTGGCAAAGATCTAACACTGCAGATATACAGCTATGTGGCTGTAGGCACAGAAGTGCCTAGGCATGCTCACATACCAGGAAGTAAACTTCTATTTTTAGGGAGTAATTGCAGACAAAAAGGTCTTTCAGGAAACTCTTTAGGCACAATGTTTCTAGATGAAACATTACATAGCAAATCATCATACTTTATGAGTTCAGTTATTCTTGAATGTGTGGGCACTCTTGATAGACCAGTAATAACAACAAAAGCTATATAAAGGATATGTAGGTGGAGCAGGGCTGTTAATATTGATTGGACCCTGGGCAAACATTTTCTTGGGCCCCTTTACTCTCAATAGCCGAGCACACAAAGCTCCCTTTCCATAGCCCCACACCAAACTCCACTCAGCTCTTCATAGCCCCACCTACAAACCCCCCTCTACTTTACATAACTCCAAGCCCAAATGTCACTCCCCTCTCCATATAGATACCACCCAAAGCCATCTTATTCCAATAGCCCCACCTTCAGCCCCTCTCCAATCACCAAGACCCCTTTGGCCACACTCTTTGCCTGGTGGAGCCCCATAGATGAGGCTGGCAGTGCAGGAATTCCCCTTAACTCCCCTTCCGCCTCGCCCCATACCGGCCTCCTGTCATTAATTACCTTGGCTGGTGTTGTGCTCCATCCCGGTAGAGACACGGAAGAGACTTCCCCGGACCAGGAAGAGAAACCGATCCACCACCCAAGCAACCCTGGACAGCCTAGCACAGCACTCCCACCTCCCTCTCCTTCCCACACAGACTACCCGGATCGGTATTTACAAAGAACCAGGGCACCGAAGACTGTCATCTCTGAAATGCAGCAAACCAATCCTGCGAAACCTCTAAAACATCGAGACCACGCCTTCTCACCAATACCATAAAAACAAGACTACCTGTCTCCCGGGAGACAAGACTAAGACGCTATGTACTGTGGATGGAGTAATAGGATTGTCCCCTCCTCTACAAGCCTCAGGAGTTTGTCTGCTATTTAACTCTGGACCCTGGAAAAGTGGTGTAGTTCCACCACTGGCAAAGGCTCGAGGGGCAGCTGCTTTGGGCCCCACAACAATGACTGGGCCAAGGGCAACTTCCCGTTTTGCCCTGCGTTAAAGATGGCCCTGAGCTGGAGGCACATACTTTTTTTGAGAAAGGCATTGCCATCTATTTTCTTGTTATGATGCCAGCTCTGAATACAGTTCATCCTCCAAAATCTGATCTATTCAAAACCAGAAGGAAAAGAACTTGAGAAGTTCTCAATACAGAAATTGAAGTCATGGCTAAAGTAAAGAAGCAGAAAAGGAAGGAGGTTGATCTTGAAATGGTATCTGGAAATTAACAAGGGGAAAAAGCATAGAGTCATTAGTTTAAACTGGATCTTTTAGTAATTGTCTGTCAATAGAAAGTCTGACAGAAAGGAGCAAGAAGAGAGGTGGGGGATTCAAGCAGCATGGTTAAAAATTAACTGGAGTGGTGCCAACATTTTGGTGGAGCACGGAGGACAACGTTAAAATAGTCATGCCGACATGAGAGTGTACTATGGCACTCTCACACACTTAAACGTGGCTAAAAAAAAAAAATATATACAGGTTAACTAAGTTCAATCTTCCACTCTAATAACTCCATGCTGCTGCCTCAGCAGATAATGAAGATGAACAAAGGGACGCCATTGAAGCTAGGGCCAGCAGTATTCTTGCCAGTCATTCTTGGATGGTGGAGAAATGCTTTCACAACTCCATAGTGACTGTTCACTTCCTTTCAGAAACATCATTTGGAGTTTATTGCTATCACACTCTTTATTAAACAAAGCATCTGAAGAAAAAAAATAGTTTGTTGGCCATAGCAACCAAACAGTCCTCCAAAAGTAGATCTAAAATGTAACTTGATGACATCTAGTTCACTAAAGTAGAATGTATCATAAGCAATTGCCATGTTTTTTTCCCCCGTAACATACTGCCTACCAGGGATCTCTAAACGACAGCCCTCCAGCTGTTACGGAACTACATGTCCCACGAGGCATTGTAAAACTCTGACAGTCACAGACATGACTAAGCATGCTGGGAATTGTAGTTCCTGAAAAACTGAAGGGCCATAGATTCTGTTGAATCTCAGTACTGCTTATCTCCACCAGTTGCATTTAACCACTTCCTGTCTGCATGCAATCATTCCAGTGTCAACTTCATGGTGCTACTATGGACTGACCAATTCTGGACCATGACGGTGCAATGTGTGTCAGCATGGCAGTTTGTAGTCTCCACCATGTGACAAGGTGGCATCCCAGGAGCACAATTGGGAGACAGTTGTCACCCCTTAACAGGAAGTGTCTGAACATACCTGAACCTTTATGGCAGGATCACTAGGCATTACTTTAATGAAAATCAATATAAACCATGGTTATAAACCATTAAAAGTATATTTAAAATGAATGAACTTCTGAAATTAAATTGTTAAAGCTTTTATGAAAGGTTTAGATCTTCAATGATTATTTTTTATCACCCAGAAAGGATGACAGAGAGAATAAAATTGTCTGCATGGGGCCAAAAAGGAATATGGAAACTGGGAGACAGTCCAGTGTCGTAGTTGTTGAATCCGGTAACTGGAGAAGAACTTGGTATAAAGTCAATGTCCCATTGAGTTGTGTGCCATCTGATTTTAATCTGGACTATTACACTCTGCTGCTCTGTGTTCCTCTCATGCTGCTTGTGTGTGCAGCCTTCAGAATACTGCATGTACAGTTTTAGTACAGAGTGGAACTCCTACAGGACTCCATAGCTCCATGTAGTAGAGAAAACTTCTATGGGCCTTCATAGCCCTATGTAGTAGAGTGGACTCCTACGGCACTCCCTAGCTTCATTTACTATAGGGGACTCCTAAAGGATTCCATAGCTCCAAATAGTAGAAGGGACTCCTAAGGAATTCCAGAGCTCCATGTAGTAGAGGGGACTCCTGTAGGACTCCAAAGCTCGATTTGTTAGGGGGAACTCCTACGAGACTCCATAGCTCCATTTAGTAGAGAGGACTCCTTATGGGATTCCATAGCTCAATGTAGTAGATGGGACTCCTACAAGACTCAATTGCTCCATATATTAGAGGGGACTCCTATAGGATTCCATAGATTCAGCGGGAATATAAAATGTGGCTGGGGGACACTTTCAAAGAAAACGTAGAGGAGGAATTTTATATTATTATTATTATTATCTGTTTTATGAAAAAAAAAATTTTTTATGTCACTTTAATTACTTAAGTAAAAATAAGTACGTATCCCTTAACTCCAAAATTTCTGTAACAATCGACGGCTAAGGCAATATTCTAATATTCCTTTAATAAATCAACCCCGCTGTGCAGGACATTTATATTGTTGGAATACAACGCAGTTTAAATAGCTCTTTAAAAAACATGATCTTTCCTGAGGGGAAAAAAATGTTTACTTTCTTGACGTAGGCTTGAATGGCGGTACAATTAATCTGTCAAAAAAGTTATCTGGAATGACTGATATCACCAAATACACAAGAGTTTCATGGCAGTTCTCTGTGAACTTTGACCAAATTAATTTAAGTGTCTTTAAAAACTGTTAGCAATAATTTATTGGTTCATATTATTAATTATTTATGAATATGTAAGCAATTCTTGATATAAAAGGAAAGCTTTGTTTTAGTTTATTTTTGTGTTGGACTCAGACATATTAAATGGGTGCCTTTTCTTACCTAATCCAGAAGCTAATAAATGGAATTTAAATAAGAAAGAAGATAACATAATCTCAGCTTTTTGCTATACATTGAGCTTTTACTATAATCTAAAGTATGTAATAAATAGATTGCATAGATTGGGATTTTGCAGCTATTCAAACTACTAATTCATAAAAATCCAAAATTTATTGTCATGTAATTATTTGTGAGCACAACAACTTGGGTAAGAGTTTTTCATATTCCGACGCATTTCAATATCCTCTCTTCTTCTCCTTCTATCCTCTCTGGGAACAGAGAAGGCAGGGCTTTTTTTCAGTGGGAACGTGGGGGAACACCAAAAGTATTGGGACACCTGCCTTTACACGCTCATGAACTTTAATGGCATCCAAGTCTAGGTCCGTAGGGTTCAATATTGAGTCGGACCACCCGTTGCAGCTATAACAGCTGCAACTACTCTGGGAAGGTTGTCCACAAGGTTTAGGAGTGTGTCTATGGGAATGTTTGACCATTCTTCCAGAAGCACATTTGAGAGGTCAGGCACTGATGTTGGACTGGGCGCCTGGCTCGCAGTCCCCGCTCTAATTCAGGTGTTCTGTTGGGTTGAGGTCAGGACTCTGTGCAGGCCAGTCGAGTTCCTCCACCCCAAACTCGCTCATCCATAGCTTTATGGTCATTGCTTTGTGCATTGGTCCAAATCATTTGGTGGAGGGGGGATTATGGTGTGGGGTTGTTTTTCAGGGGTTTAGCTCGGCCCCTTAGTTCCAGTGAAGGGAACTCTTAAGGCATCAGCATACCCAGACATTTTGGATAATTTCATGCTCCCAACTTTGCGTGAACAGTTTGGAGATGGCCCCTTCCTGTTCCAACATGACTGCCCCCAGTGCACAAAGCAAGGTCCATAAAGGAATTGATGAGTGAGTTTGGGGTGGAGGAACTTGACTGGCCTGCACCTCAACCCAACAGAACATCTTTGGGATGAATTAGAGCGGAGACTGTGAGCCAGGCCTTCTCATCTACATCAGTGCCTGACCTCACAAATGCACTTCTGGAAGAATGGTCAAACATTCCCATAGACACACTCCTAAACCTTGTGGACAGCCTTCCCAGAAGAGCTGAAGCTGTTATAGCTGCAAAGGGTGGGCCAACTCAATATTGAACCCTACGGACTAAGACTGGGATGCCATTAACCACCCTGGTGGTTTGATTGTTTCAGATTTTTGCATCTCAAAGTGGTACAATTAGGGTATCCATCTCAAGGATGATCAGAAGAAATGGACAGCACCTGAGTTAAATATATGAGTGTCACAGCAAAGGGTCTGAATACTTAGGACCATGTGACATTTCAGTTTTTCTTTTTTAATAAATCTGCAAAAATATCAACAATTCTGTGTTTTTCTGTCAATATGGGGTGCTGTGTGTACATTAATGAGGAAAAAAAAAATTAACTTAAATGATTTTAGCAAATGACTGCAATATAACAAAGAGTGAAAAATTTAAGGGGGTCTGAATACTTTCCGTCCCCACTGTATAGCCAAACTGGTAGTTTGGATATATATATATATCTTTTGTGGCCCTCTGGGATTCTTTGGGGGGGCCACAAAAGATATATACCATATTTATCGTTCCTCGGAGGGGACAGGGAGGGGGCAGGACAAGAGCCGTCAGATTGCATACAGGAGAATCTACTGTTTACTCGGCGGCCTCTATAATAGGAAGTCCCATCTCCTGGGCTGGCATTGGATGACTGTTCTGTCTATCATAGGAGGCGGGACTTTGTATTAAAGAGGCCGCCGAGTAAACAGGAGATTCTCCTGTATGTAATCTGTTGGCGTTCGTCCCGCCCCCCTCCCTGTCCCCTCCGAAGCTGCAGATGGGCATCGATCAGACTGCACTGATGGCAATGGTAAGGCTGCATTCAGAGGCTGCATTCATGGCAATGGTGAGTCTGCAGATGGGCACTGACCATTAAATTTTAAATAAAGAACTGTGAAGCAATATACGTTTTTTCCTGAAACTTCCCCCTTAAAGTGAAGGTGCGTGTTATACGCCGATAAATACGGTATATCCAAATAACATGCCTGAGCTCATCCTTATGCCCTGTACACACGGTCGGATTTTCCGACGGAAAATGTTCGATGGGAGCTTGTTGTCGGAAATTCCAACCATGTGTAGGCTCCATCGGACATTTTCCATCGGAATTTCCGTCACACAAAATTTGAGAGCTGGTTCTCAAATTTTCCGTCAAAAAAAATCCGTTGTCGTAAATTCCGATCGGGTGTACACAATTCCAACGCACAAAGTTCCACGCATGCTCGGAATCAAGCAGAAGAGCCGCACTGGCTAGCGAAATTAATTTTTCTCGGCTCGTCGTACGTGTTGTACGTCACCGCGTTCTCGACGTTCGGAATTTCCGATAAAATTTGTGTGACCGTGTGTATGCAAGACAAGTTTGAGCCAACATCCGTCGGAAAAAATCCATGGATTTTGTTGTCGGAATGTGCAATCGTGTGTACGCAGCATTAGACTCTTCACCACACACAGCCACAAAGGCAAGAGAATTCTTGTTGGGCAGTGTATTAGTTAATTTGCATTTCATTTTAACGGTTCAAAGAATGTCAGGCAAAATGGTCGGCCCTCACGCATGTTTACTAGACATGTGCGATTAGTTTCGTTCGAATTGAAAATTCGTACGAATTTCCGGAAATTCGTACATTCATGAGGATCCCAAATACGAATTTTTATGCATACGAATTTTGTACGAAATACGAAATTTCATTTACGAACTTCGGATAAATTTATCATAACGAACTTTCGTTATTGTTACGAAAAGTTAACGAACCTAAAAGTTAAAAACCCCAGGAAGTCAGCACAGCACAGGGATGGTGGGAGCCCCTCATAATGATAAATTTATCATAACGAACTTTCGTTATTGTTACGAAAAGTTTACGAACCTAACGAAAATTCGTATTTCGTACGAATCCGAAATGAATTTCGGACACGGATTACGAATTAATTTTAATACGAAACGGAACAGAACGAAACAAATTTATTGATGGCGCAAATGTCTAATGTTCACTTCATCAAATCTGGCCCTCTTTGAAAAAAGTTTGGACACCCCTGCTCTAGTGTGATGTGCTTTTATCACCAATGATATGTGTTCCCTTGGGTTCTTATGTACCTTCTCTGTTCCCATGAGGAAGAGAGTATCTCGAAACACGTCGAAACATGAGAAACTTTTACACAAGTTGTTGTTGCGATCATTATTTTAATACTCACTGTTGTTGTTCTTAATATCATTTTTGTTTTAATACGTTACAATTTGCTGTGAAAATTTTCATTTTTGGAATGCTTGTTTTCTAACAATTAATAGGTCCAAATTGGTGGTCAATTTTGTCCGCAGTGACGAAAAAATTTGAAGGGGCATAATGGAAACGTTTTCTCAAACGAATGAATTTCTAATTGTATATGTAGTTTCATTCCGAAATCAAATGTTAACCGCTTCAGGTCCACCCCATAGCAGTTTTGCTGCTACGGGACAGCACCTGTGTGCCAGATCACGCATATATATATATATATATATATATATATATATATATATATATATATATATATATATATATATCTGGCTTTTCTGGGTAGGGCACGTGCATGCGCGCCACCAGTGGCTTGCTCCCACTGTGATCACACACAGTGGGAACCCAGCAGCTGGTACTGCGGACCCCCCCCCGACGATGTCTAAGGAGACTAAACGCGTCGGGTAGGACTCCATCGCCGCCATTTTATTTACCAAAGCGCTGTTTTATCTGCTCAAATGTGAGTTTTTCAAATTTTTAAAATAAATTCATTGTGTAATTTACGGAATTACGCTATGTGGCCCTTTTTGTTCTTTCTTCTTTATCCATCTGGTATTCATGTTTAACGGGCCATCATCTTCATGAGATACATCAGTTTATGGACGGTCGTGGGTTCTTGGTGCAGCTCTCAGAGGATTCCATACTGGTAGTGGTTGTTAGGTAGTGGTAGATGGGTCAAGCTTGTTTGACCCATTGAACGTAGGTTCTTTTGGGTTCAAACGTTCTGGTAAGCCTCCATATTGTTGGTGGTGGTGTCTCCTCATTTCAAGTTTGCACCTGTCATGATTTTCACACAAAGTTACCTATGGGACTTTTCACCTTATTATTTGATTGATTTATTCACTTGGACTTTTTTGTTTAAACGCTGATTTTTAGTCACTGGGTTTATTATATTTTATATATATATATATATATATATATATATATATATATATATATATATATATATATATATATATATACATATATATATATGTGTGTATTTATACATGTATTTATTTATTAGCGCTACACTTTTTGTCTTGAATTTTTGGTAACGCGGACTCGATGTCCACCCACACCCGCTGATTGTTCAGTACACAGGCAGAACCGCGATCTGCCAATATAAACAAGGCAGATCGCCGTTCTGTCAGGAGGGAAGGCATGCCTTTCCCTAGTAAAAACACCTCCCACAGTTTAGAGAAACACTGGCTGGGCACACATTTAACCCTTTGATTGCCCCTGATGTTAACCCCTTTCCCAGCCAATGCAATTAGTACACTGACATACTTTTTAGCACTGATCACTGTAATATTGTCACTGGTCTCCAAAAAGTGTCAAAATTGTCAGTTAGTGTCCAAATTGTCTGCCACAAAATCGCAACCCCACTATAAATCGCCAATCGCCGCCAGTACTAGTTAAAAATAAATAAAGTTAAATAAAAATATCCCATAGTTTGTAGACGCTATAACTTTTGTGCAAACCAATCAATATATGCTTATTGGGATTTTTTTACCAAAAATATGTAGCAGAATATATATTGGCCTAAATTGATAAAGAAATTAGATTTTTCTAATTTTTTTTATTGGATATGTTTTATAGAAGAAAGTAAAAAATATTGTTTTTGTTTTTCTCAAAATTGTCGGTCTTTTTTTGTTTATAGCGCAAAAAATACAAAACCAGAGGTGATCAAATACCACCAAAAGAAAGCTCTATTTGTGGGGAAAAAAAGGACGTCAATTTTATTTGGGTATAGCGTCGCACGACCGCGCAATTGTCAGTTCAAGTAACGCAGTGCCATTTTGCAAAAATTGACCTGGTCAGGAGGGGTAAATCTTCCGGAGGTCAAGTGGTTAAAGCAAAGGGCAGTTTTAAGTAATTTTGGACAAAGCTCATCAAGTTTCTGGTGGTATTATCCAATGTACTATCAAGGTTTTTTGGCAGAGTATCTACCAATGCTTGGCAGTTGTCACCAGAAAAGGAATAGAGGGAAAAGCTTCCAATAGGGACCCCTGTTAAATAGGGAGTTTCCTTGTGCTTTGAAGAGAGTATCTCCCACTTCCTGTTGTGTCTCTGTTACAAGAAGTAAAGGGAAATCTCCCCAATGGAGCAAACACTGTAAAAAAGCCAACTGGAGTTCTTACCATTTGCCACCCAAGTCAAGTTTTGGTGTACAGTGGATCCAGTAGCTGAGTGGGTGTGGGGGATATCCTGGCCACACCGCAATTTTTAGGCAATTTAAGGTGGTAATAAACCCAAAAGCAAACATTTCTTATATTGCAGCTTAGCATTTTTTTTTAGCTGTGGTGGCTGCATTAGATTTCTTTGTTAAGACGTTTTTCTTTTATTTTCACCTTGAGATCTGGCCAGTAGATCTGTTGTTTTTCATCAGAACAAGCTGTCCTGCAGATGTAGTACTTTGATGGTTGAGACAAACCATCCCTGACAGGGGTGCTTACAATGATCAGCTTTAATGAATTTATGTAAAACCTTTATATCTACAACTCAGGATACATGTAGATGCATGGTAGTCTGCTCTTTTAGTTCCAGGGACCCTTTGAGATGGGGCCCTGTGGAACCGTTAAAAAAAATTTTTTGGAAGATAAAGGTACTGCTCTAGCAGTATAAGTTCAGAGAAGTCTTGTATTCAACAACTTGTGGCAATGCATTTTGGTGGCTAAAGGGATCCTTCATCACCAGGACTTGAATAATGGAGGATTAAAACGTAGACCGGGCTGAGGGATCAATGAAACAAATGGTTGCTGAGGAGTGTCTATATTGCCTCGGGCTGCCAAACCCAAGCTGGATCAAGTGATACACACAGTCCCCGCAACTGTTTGTTTCACTGATCCCTCAGTCCAATCTAGATTTTCAAACCAAATTATTCCAGACCTGATAAAGGGGGAATTCCTTGAGCCCCCAAAACACATTTGCATATATGGTTAAAGACAAAGAAAGCCTATTCTGGACTGGAGTGGCATTTTTATCTCTCTTACGTTGTTGGTCAGTGTAGTTCCCAATTTACATAGGTGGTCATTGTAGTTCCCCCTTACATTGGCTGTTAGTGTAATTTCCCGTTATGTTGGTAGTCAGTGTAGTGCCTCTTCCATTGGTGATCAGAGCAGTTCCCACTTACATTGGTGGTTAGTGGAGAAATCATCACTTTCATTAGTGGTCAGTATAGTGCCCCTTACATTGCTGGTCAGCGTTGTTTCCAATTACATTGGTGGCCAGCGTAGTGACTCCTTAAATTGGTGGTCATTGTAGTATCAACTTATATTGGCGGCCAATGTAACGTGCAATTACATTGGTGGCCAGCGTAGTGACTCCTTAAAATTGGTGGTCATTGTAGTATCAACTTATATTGGTGGCCAATGTAGTGCTTTCTAATGCCCTGTACACACGGTTGGACTTTGTTCGGACATTCCGACAACAAAATCCTAGGATTTATTCCGACGGATGTTGGCTAAAACTTGTCTTGCATACACACGGTCACACAAAGTTGTCAGAAAATCCGATCGTTCTAAACGCGGTGACGTAAAACACGTACGTCGGGACTATAAACAGGGCAGTGGCCAATAGCTTTCATCTCTTTATTTATTCTGAGCATGCGAGGCACTTTGTCCGTCGGATTTGTGTACACACGATCGGAATTTCCGACAACGGATTTTGTTGTCAGAAAATTTAATATCCTGCTCTCAAACTTTGTGTGTCGGAAAATCCGATGGAAAATGTCCGATGGAGCCCACACATGGTCGGAATTTCCGACAACACGCTCCGATCGGACATTTTCCATCGGAAAATATGACCGTGTGTACGGGGCATTACAGTGGTGGTCACTGTAATACCAACTTTGATTGGTGATCAGTGTAGTGCAGTGGTGGCTGGTGCTCTATTTCTTTTTGTTGGGGGGTGGCAAACAAAACCCCCCGCCCAGTCACTCGCAATCAGTACCCACTTATATTGGTAGTCAGTGTAGCACCCCTTTACATTGGTGGTCAGTGTAGTGACTGCTTACATTGGTGGAAAAAGCATGGGAGGGGAAGAGAAACAATTAGGGGCAACTGGGACTTTATATGAAGCATGCAGTCTCGGGGACAACCAACTAATAAGAATAAAATCGCTTAAATATATATAGTAGGACCATAGTAAGTAAGATACAAATAATGAGTGATGATGGTCGTAAAACCCTTTAAGATCCCAAATACACCTACGCATCTATAAGGTACATAGTCTCAGGGATAACCAGACATCAATCCTATAAATATAAAAGTTTATTGAAACACAATAGGACCATGATTGATAAGGTAAAAGCAATACTAAATAGTGGTAGTATAACCCACAATTTCATCTATATATTGCTTTTATTCAAATGCTTACATTGGTGGTCAGTGCAGTACCTTTTTTTGGTAGTCAGTGTAGTGCTTTCTTACATTGGTGGTCAGTATAGCACCACTTTACATTGGTGGCCAGTGTAGTGCCCACTTATATCAGTGTGGTGTCCAAATACATTGTAGGTTAGTGTAGTGCTCCTTTAAAATGGTGGTCAGTAGAGAAAGCCCCCCCCTTACATTGACAGTCATTCTAGAAAGACCCCCATCCACTTGATGTCACTGGAAAATTGACTGCATACAATAGTATTAATGTAGGCATCCCCAGCTCAAGGACCCCCCAGAAGTCTCTGGAGGAATCCTGTGGTTCCACGGAACCCTAGTTGAGAAAGGTTGCTTTAGATCAGGGGTAGGCAACCTTCAAGAGGTGGAGATCTACCTGAACAACATGGGAGAAGTCAAAGATCACCAGGCACAGCGTCACAATCATGTGTTATGCACGGCAATCATGGGTTTAAATCAAGTGGTGAGGAAGCAACATATCACCTCCTTGCTACGTGTCAAACACACTCAGATCGCTGTTTAGAGGAGCAGCTGTGCCTGCTGCACTTGTGAATGAGCCCTTAGTTGCATTCGGCAGCGGCACTCATAGAGCTCGTTCACAAGTAAAACCCTGCAGGTGAATTGCAGTTTTACCACCCCAATCCCTACCCCCTTTAGCTGCTAAGGCAGCGGCCAAAGGTGTACACATGCTGTGGAATTAAGCCCCCTGTTGCTTTTGGTGCATTCTACCGCCTGCCAATCAGGACCCATTCAAGTAAATGGAGCCACTCCGCATGGGACGGGAGCCAGCACTACAGAGGAGGCATCGGCTTATGTGGATCTTGCTCCTTACTACAGCTCCAACTTTACAGTCCTTCTGAATTGCACTGTTTGATGCTCTGGGATGGTGGGTCAGCAAGCCAAGACCACGATCTACCAGACACCTATCCACGATCTACAGGTTGCTGACCCCCGCTTTAGATCATTGCTTGGTTGATATAAACAGTTGAGATCCAATCCATGATGTACATGTGCCCTCCTGTAACTGTGCTTGCTGGCATATATATGTATTGTGTCATTTGTGGAAAGACTAAAGAAACAAAAAAAATATATAAATTGATGGAATGCATTCATTTGTTCATCATTTTGCATTGAAAACCATTTAAAATTGGTTGGACAGTCTGAACTTTGTTGTGCATGTGGCCAGCATTAATGTGCAAAACATGGCAACTCACTGGCTACATAAACACAAAGTAGGATATATTTGAGGTCTTTCTGGAGTAGAAACGTTGCTTTTTGAAATAAGGAGGAACCATGTGACATGATTTGAAGATCTCCTATGAGTATCAATGGGAAAGATCCCACTAGACCCATCTAGTGAAGCCCAAAACATGCTGAGAACTTGTGCCTCCTGGCTGACCTCAGGGCTGTCTTAATACTTGAGCACTGCCCAGGGGCCCCATGATAATCTTGCATTACATCATACTTGCATACTGTGTCGGATTTGCTGGGATAGTAACGCTTTTTACTAAGCTTACCCGCGCTGGCCATATCCTGTACTGTGCTCTCCTGATCACCTCCCGTAGTGTGCACTTTGTGTGGTTTAGTCTATGATTTATGGCATGTTTTCTTATGGTTTCAAAAACGATTTTTTTGAAAAGTGCTAATAAATATACACTATATTACCAAAAGTTTTGTGACACCTGCCTTTACACACAAATGAACTTTAATGGCATCCCAGTCTTAGTCCATAGTGTTCAATATTGAGTTGACCCTTTGCAGCTATAACAGCTTCAACTCTTCTGGGAATGCCGTCCACAAGGTTTAGGAGGGGATGGCCCCTTCCCGTTTCAACTTGACCACGCACCGATGCATGAAACAAGGTCCATAAAGACATGGATGAGCAAGTTTGGGGTAGAGGAACTTGACCGGCCTGCACAGACCTGAACCCGATAGAACAGCTTTGGGATTTAGAGCGGAGACTGTGAGCCAGGCCTTCTTGTCCATATCAGTGCTTCACCTCACAAATGCGCTTCTGGAAGAATGGTCAAACATTCCCATAGACACACTCCTAAACCTTGTGGACAGGCTTCCCAGAAGAGTTGAAGCTGTTATAGCTGCAAAGGGTGGGCCAACTCAATATTGAACCCTACGGACTAAGACTGGGATGCCATTAAAGTTCATGTGCGTGTAAAGGCAGGCGTCCCAATACTTTTGATAAAATAGGGGGTTATTTACGAAAGGCAAATCCACTTTGCACTACAAGTGCACTTGGAAGTTCAGTCGCTGTAGATCTAAGGGGGACATGCAATAAAAAAAAAAACAGCATTTTAGCTAGCACATGATTGAATGATAAAATCAGCAGAGCTTCCCCTCATTTTAAATCTTCCCCTCATTTTAAATCTTCCCCTCAGATTTACAGTGATTGCATTTCCAAGTGCACTTGTAGTGCAAAGTGGATTTGCCTTTCGTAAATAGCCCCCATAGTGTATGTTTAATTCTATCAGCTATTTATACTTTAATTCTTGAGAGCATTTGCATAAATTGGAGCAAGCTGGTAGAGGCCCAAGTGCATTACTACACACTGGCATTAAAAGTAGGCATTTGAGAGGTGTTGAAAACGCCTACGCACAAGATACATTAGACAGCACATAGGGGGTTATTTACGAAAGGCAAATCCACTTTGCACTACAAGTGCACTTTCAAGTGCAGTCGCTGTAGATCCGAGGGGGACATGCAAGGAAAATAAAAAACAGAATTTTTGCTTGCACATGATTGTATGATAAATCAACAGATCTTCCCCTCAGATCTACAGCGACTGCACTTAAATTGCACTTGCAATGCAGTGGGGATTTCCCTTTAGCAAAGGGATATGCAATTAGCGGACCTGCAGCTGTTGCAGAACTACAATTCCCATGAGGCATAGCAAGACTCTGGCAGCCACAAGCATGACACCCAGAGGCAGAGGCATGATGGGACTTGTAGTTTTGCAACAGCTGGAGGTCCGCTAATTGCATATCCCTGCATTAGCAAATTAACCCCATAGTGTTGTTCACACACAAGCCTAATGCTGCGTACACACGAACGGACTGTCCGGCAGAAAAGGTCCAACGGAACGAATCCATCGGATATTACGATCGTGTGTGGGCTTCATTGGACCTTTTCTGTCGAAAATTCTGACGGAACTAGAAATAGAACATGTTTCAAATCTTTCCGACGGACTCGAGTCGGATCGAAAAATCTGTTTGTATGCTAGTCCGACGGACATTAAAAATGACGCAAGGGCAGCTATTGGCTACCGGCTATGAACTTCCTTAGTCTAGTCCCTTCGTACGTCATCACGTACAAAACTAAGCGGACTTTCGCACGGAAAGACTGTCGGACCTTTGAAGCCGAAAAGTCCGCTCGTGTGTACACGGCCTTAGCGTCACTTCAAAATTGAAGCCTCATGTCGAGTCAGGGGGCATTTGAAGCCTATCAACGCCTCCCATTCAAGTCTATGGTTACGCCTCGCAAATGCTCTGGCAGGCAGTTGCGGAGCGTTAAGATTCTTCCACTTACTGTAATGGAATAGGCATTTGTGGAGCAGTTTTAATGCACCTCAACGCTCATCAAACGCTTCAAAACTGCTCATAGGGAATTTGAGGAGCATTTTTAACTCATCATTAACGCTTGTAAAATTCCATTCTAAAGCCCATACTAAGGCTATAGGAGCGTTTGTTAAGCGTTAGGGCTTGTCCACACTTGTCTAAATTTCTAAGACAGCTCTGGTTGGCCTGGGAACATCTCAGAATTGATTGGGAACATCCTGTGTCCTTGACCAGACAGGTGATTTGCACAACTTCCCCATAGTAAGAGAAATTTACAAGAAAACATCAAAACCACTAATGTAAGAGGTGAGGTGATGACACATAGATCATACTTATGATAAAACATCTCTGTGAAAAGTCCAGAAGCTTAGAAAATGGAATTTTTCTAACAAACTCAGGTCACGTCATTAACATTGGTAGAAGTCAAACATACGCAAATTCCAAAGGTTGCGTTAATTCCTCACTAGGACGTTAGGCTTTAAAGGGCAAGCCACAAAGACACTATAATCTTACGGAACAAAGGATTACAGCTGTGTAATCAATTCTCCTTGGCGGTGCTGCCACATACATGTTGTTATCCTTTATGTGAAAGCTAGCACTTTAATCGCAAAAGAGAGGAGTGTTTTTCAAAACAACCTCCTACAGAAGAATTGCAGTTTCCATGCTACCCAGCGTTGGAAGAAAAAAAAAAAAAAAAAAGCTGATCCGGTCAAGTCTTTACTGCCAACGACGGGGTGCAGACATAAAAACACCTTTAGGCCTGGTTCGCACCCCAGCATTTTTTTAATGCGTTTTTAGTTTTGCAGAAACACACTACAGTCCGTTTAACATGGTTTCCTATGGATGTAGCTCACATCTGTGCATTTTATGGAAGGGGCCTGGGACTTTTTTCTGGTTTTTGGTTCCATAGGACTTTAATGGATCAAAAATGTGTGTTGAAAAACACAAAATGCACCTGGAATATGCTAGCTGCAACCTGCAAAAAAGTGTGAACCAGGCCTTAAGTCTATTAATTTAGTACAAACTGTTAAAATTTAAAGCACGTTACTCTTTTTTTTGTGCGCCGTTTATCTGGGTCCTCCTCTCCCCCATTCAAAAAATTGCATTTTTTTTTTTTTTTTTTTTTTAAAAAGGAGGGGCCTTTTTGTCAGCGGTGCACAGCCTGCATTTTCACCTAGACCAGAATGACATCCTCTCTCTGCCCAAAACCTCCTGGGATGCTCATGCCATGGATTCCATCACATGTATAATCCACTATGCATCAGGTGTATACTCTAACACTAGTACCGTAAAGAGACAGACAGCCTCCTGATAACAAAGAGGATCAAGTAATAACACATAGGGATCGATTGTAGCCAATCAGCTGCAGCTTGTTCAATTAAGCTTTGACACTAAAACCTGGAAGCTGATTGGTTTCTATGCAGAGCAGCACTAAATTTTGCACTCTCCAGTTTTAGTAAATCAGCCTCATATTGTCTAAATACAAAAAAATGTGTATTCTTATTTGAATCTTGGTGTGCTTTGTGCATTTTCTCCAGATCCGTGCAGCAATCCCATGTCAAACTTAACTCTGTGCAGGAGCTTCCTGTAATAAAGACCGGTCACTGCAGATCTTTTTCCCTGTGCGAAGTGACTGGTCTCGTCTCCGCCCCCTTCTGTAGTTATTTTTTTTTTTTTTACAGGCAGCCTATAGTGGGTGGGGCCTGCTGGGTTCTTCCCACAGCTCTGCTCCCTGTAAAGGCTATGCACAGCTAAGTGATAAAGTCACCACTATGTTTAAAAGGTAATATCTCAGTTTGTAAAGGCATTTGGGGCACACAAAGTGGATTTAAAAGTATTACGACACCTGCCTTTACACATGAACTTTAATGGTGTCTTAGTCCGTAGGGCACAATATTGAGTTGGCCCACCCATAGCAGCTATAACTCCTTCAACTGTTTTGCAAAGGCTGTCCATAATGTTTAGGAGTGTATCTATGGGAATGTTTGAAAATTCTTCCAGAAGAATATTTGTGAGGACAGGCACTGATATGGCCAAGAAGGCCTGACTCAGACTCCACTCCATCCCAAAGGTGTTTTATCGGGTTGAGGTCAGGACTCTGTGCAGGCTAGTCAAGTTCCCCCACCTCAAACTCACTCATCCATGTCTTTATATACCTTGCTTTGTGCACTGGTGCGCAGTCATGTTGGAAAAGGAAGGGGCCATTCCTAAACTGTTCCTACAAAGTTGGGAGCAAAAAATTGTCCAAAATGTCTTGGTATGCTGACGCCTTAGGAATTCCCTTCACTGGAACTAAGAGGCCAAGCCCAACCCTTGAATACAACCCCACATCATAATCCCCCTTCTACCAAATGATGTGGACCAGTGCACAAAGCAAGATTCATAAAGACATGGATAAGCAAGTGTGGGGTTAAGGAACTTGACTGACCTGCATCCTGATCGAACACCTTTGGGATGAATTAGAGCAGAGACTGCGAGCCAGGCCTTCTCATCCAACATCAGTGCCTGACCTCACAAAAATGAGCTTCTGGAAGAACGGTCAAACATTTCCATAGACACATAGATAAAATAGGTGCAGCGCTAAAAACACAAACCAAAAAAAAAAATTTTTTTTAAATACAATAATCCAGGGATGAAGAAAATAACACTATGTGGCTCGCACTCACTCTGCTGTGTGTATTCTATGTCAGCGTTCTGGCACTTGTGAAGTGCCTGTTATGTAAGTGAGGTTTTTTATATTCCTTCAATAAAGTATATTATACGGAGAGCACTATGTCTGTCCCCTTTTTGTTTATATGAATCACGCTGACCCCCTGCTACGTGGTTATCTGGAGGAGTTTCCTGCCATTGGACCTTTATCTTCACTTTGTTGATCCCTATGGGAATGCTCGCTTGACTCTTCTGTGAAGGGTCCTGGTTACCAGGTGAGAGGCCATCCGGTTTTTGGTGAAGGGTCCTTCTATCAGCCACACATCATTGCTGTGAATATCACGTTTGCCTGGTGGATTCATGTTTAATATCTGGACATTCTCTGTGCTCTGCATTATTTATAGGAGACATTACCATAGTGTTATTTTCTTCATCCCTGGATTATTGTATTTAAAAAAAATTTTTTTTTTTTTTTTGGTTTGTGTTTTTGTTTTTAGCGCTGCACCTATTTTATCTATTTGCTTAGAGGGATTTGATAGTTTGACCCTGGTGTTCAGCTGCTTTCAGGTCTTGGCATACATGCGCTGATACAATTTCTACATATAATTTCCATAGACACACTTCTAAACCTTGTGGACAGCCTTCTCAGAAGAGTTGAAGCTGTTATAGCTGCAAAGGGTGGGCCAACTCAATATTGAACCCTACGAACTAAGACTGGGATGCCATTAAAGTTCATGTGCGTCCCAATACTTTTGGTAATATAGTGTAAATTCTTTGTGGCTGAAGAGGAATATATCTAAATAAAAAAAAATTAAAAAAAAAGATTTAGATAACTAGCAAGTATATCAATATTGAACAGTAAGAGGGAACATGTAATTCTGGACATCAGTGTAAACAGTTGGCACTTCCACCCTCTGTACAAATATTAGTAATATCTGCAAGTTAGTAAAGGCTGTCCTGTACATAGGCCACTGCCAACTGATCCCTCTACTCCAAGTGTTCAGCCTGGTTCACACCTATGCGTTTAGTGCTTTTGAGAAACGCACAACAGTCCAGACCATTTACCATGGTTTCCTATGAGACGTTCACATCTACGCTTTTTTCAGCTGCTGCATTTTTGGAAAGGGTCAGGGACTTTAAAAAAAAAAAAAAAAACCCTTAGAAAACAGTGGGGTTGATTTACTAAAAGGGAAATCCACTCTGCACTGCAAGTGCACATGTAAGTGCAGTCACTGTAGATCTGAAGGGAAGCTCTGCTGATTTTATCATCCAATCATGTGCAAGCAAAAATGCTGTTTTTTTAGTTTCCTTCCTTGCATGTCCCCCTCAGAGCTACAGCGACTGCACTTGAAAGTGCACTTGTAGTGCAAAGTGGATTTGCCTTTAGCAAATAAAAAACAAAAAAAAAAACAAACACCACACACACAGCTTGTGCATAAAACGCCAAACACTCTGCAAAGGGCACTGCAGAAACAGATCAAAAGCAAACTGCATTAGGTGTGAACCGTGCAACTACATGATACACTTAAATTTTAGATCAATGTTGGACATGAGACAATCTGATTACCGTCAGTGCAAAAAAAGTCTTTGAAGCACTCCATAAGGCTCAGTTCATACCTATGCATTTTGCCTTTGGTAGTTTCTGCAGTACTTTTTTACATAGGCATTTTAACCGCGATTTGCAATTTATGGCCAATGTTAGGCAGATTAAAAAATGCAAAATCGTGGGGGGGGGGGTTGAGAAAAAAAAAAAAAAAATTAAGTCTGTGCACATGCATCATTTTACACAAATGGCGGCAGATAGCTGCGTAAAGCGGACTTCTCCCATTTGAGAATTGAAATGCCACACCACTGCCAAGAGGTTCCAGATACAACTTTATTCCATTAAAAGTCAGGGGTACAATCAAGCCTGTACTTGCATTTCACACTGGAGAAAAATACCATTGTAGGTCCACTTCTGGTTTGTTACCAGTGAAGCCCTGATGAAGAGGGCGCTTGGAGCCTCGAAACACACTGGCTACTTTTTTGGATTGTACCCCTGACTTAATGGAATAAAGTTGTGTCTGTACCTCTTGGTAGTGGAGCGGTGCTTCAATTTTAATTCTCATTACACTACAAGCCAAGGAGACTAGAGATCTTCTGGGGTGTAGAAGCCGTTGCCTGGCCTGATGAGTCTCGATTTCAGCTGCAACATTCAGATGGTAGGGTCAGAATTTGTCGTAAACATAAAAGCATGGATTCAGCCTGCCTTTAGATCAACAGTTTAGGCTGGTGGTGGTGTAATGGTGGGGATATTTTCTTGGCACACTTTTGGTCCCTTAGTATCATCAATTTAAACACCACAGCCTACTTGAGTATTGTTGCTGACCATGTCCATCCATCCCATCTTCGGATGGCTCCTTCCAGCAGGATAATGCACCATGACACAAAGCCCAAATCATCTCACCACTGGTTTCTTGAATATGACAATGAGGTCACTGTACTCAAATGGCCTCCAGTGGGCCAGATCTCATCCAATATAGCACCCCGGGATGTGGCGATTCGCATCATGGCTGTGCAGCCAAGTCTGCAGCAACTGCGTGATGCCATCATGTCACAATGGACCAAAATCTGAGGAACGTTTACAACATCTTGTTGAATCTATGCCACGAAGAATTACAGTGCATCCAGAAAAGTATTTACAGCGCTTCACTTTTTCCACATTGTTAGGTTACAGCCTTATTCCAAAATTGATTAAATTAATTTCTCAAAATTCTAAACAATGACAAGAGTAAAAGTATTTACAGTCTTTGCTTAATACTTTGTTGAAGCACCTTTGGCACAAATTACAGCCTCAAGTCTTTGAGTATGCTGCTACAAGCTGGGCACACCTGTTTTGAGGCAGTTTCTCCCATTCTTCTTTGCAGGACCTCTCTCAATCTCCATCAGGTTGGATGGGGAGTGTCTGCACAGCAATTTTCAGATCTCTCCAGCGATGTTCAATCGGGTTTAAGTCTAGGCCACTCAAGGACATTCACAGAGTTGTCCCGTAGCCACTCTCATCTTGGCTGTATACTTGGGGTTATTGACCTGTTGGAAGGTGAACCTTCAGCCAAGTCTGAGGTCCAGAGCACGTTTTCATCAAGGATGTCTCTGTACATTGCTGCATGCATCTTTCCCTTGATCATGACAAGTCTCCCAGTGCCTGCCACTGAAAAACATCCCCACAGCATGATGCTGCCACCATGCTTCACTATAGGGATGGTACTGGCCAGGTGATGAGCGATGCCTGGTATCCCCCAGACATGACGCTTGCCATTCAGGCCAAAGCATTCTTTGTTTCATCAGACCAGAGAATTTTGTTTCTCATGGTCAGAGTCCTTCAGGTGCCTTTTGGCAAACACCAGGTAGGCTGTTATGTGCCTTTTACCAAGGAGTGGCTTCCACCTGGCCACTCAACCACATAGGCCCGATTAGTGGAGTGCTGCAGAGATGGTTGTTCTTCTGGAAGGTTCTCCTCTCTCCACAGAAATGCTGGAGCGCTGTCAGAGTGACCATCAGGATCCTAGTCACCTCCCTGACTAAGGCCCTTCTCCCCCGATTGCTCAGTTTGGCCAGGCAGCCCATTCTAGGAAAGAGTCTTGGTGGTTCCAAGCTTCTTCCATTTATGGATGATGGAGGCCATTGTGCTCATTTGGCCCTTCAAGGCTGCAGAAATTTTTCTGTACCCTTCCCCAGACCCAGCATAATCCTGTCTCGGAGATCTACAGACAATTCTTTGAACTTCATGGCATAGTTTGTGCTCTGACATGCACTATTAACTGTGGGACTTTATATGGACAGGTGTGTAACTTTCCAAATCATGTCCAATCAACTGAATTTACCACAGGTGGATGCCAAGTTGTAGAAACATCTCAAGGATGATCAGTGGAAATGAAATGCACCTGAGCTCAATTTTGAGTGTCATGGCAAAGGCTGTAAATACTTCTGTAAATAGGATTTTTTTTTAATTTTTATTAAATTTGCAAAGACTTCAAAACAAACCTCTTTCATGTTGTCATTATGGGTATGGTTTGTAGAAAAATAATGACTTTAATGCATTTTGAGATAAGACTGTAACATAACAAAACGTGGAAAACGTGAAGCGCTGTGTATAGTTTCCAGATGCACTGTAAGGCAGTTCTGAAGGCAAAATGGGATCCAACCTGGTACTAGAAAAGTGTACCTAATATAGCAGCCGGTACACACAGGAATTAAGTAGCTGATGCTTTTGGTTTGATTTACTAAAAGGAGTACAGCAGGTTCACTCTCAAAGTGAATTCTTGCTTAGTGACTGAATTGACGGTGCGATGCGATGATGTTTAGAAAATATGTCTGGGGGTTCCAAGTCATTTTCCAGCAAGGAATGCTGATTTTAACGTGTGAAAAATTAAAAAAAAAAATTGCAAGTGGTTAATCTGTATACAGTCTACCATATCAAACCATATAACCTTCACACAAACAAGCACACAAGTAACAAGGCACTTAAAAGTAAAGAAATCTGTATTAAGCTATATAGCAAAATATATGGTTAAACATTTTTTCTTCACAAAATATTAGAAAAACCTCTCATTAGAAACATTGTCAAAAATCTGCAAACAAATGGAAATTCAACAGGACCTTAAAAGTCTCAGAAATTGAACTTTCTAATAGAAACAGATCTTGTGTATGCTGTACACAGGCAAAGCATCTTGCTCCATCCCCTGGTTTTCAAAGAGACACTTGCTCCCTGTAAGACTGCTTGGAGCATTATTGCTGTACGGTCCCACAAGGGCACCAAAGCTATCTGAAATCCTGGATAGCAATGGACGGATTCACAGATTAACAAGAATAAATAACTGCACCAACTGGCTGGCAATTACCCCACAGAACTGGTAGAGCATTTGCTGGTGACACAAGAACAGGAAATGCGGGATTGCAGGGTATGGTCGATTAATACCACAGGATAATTTCGAGGTACAGCCATGGGGTCCACATCAATCCCTTGGTCTTCTCACAGGCTGCTAAAGACTTCTTTCCGTTTGTTCCAGTCCATGGTGGGTGCCTTTTTCTGTGATCGCTTCTGGTGGGCTCGCTCCTTAGCTGCTGCCAGGGACAAATTAAGATCAAGTGTTTCAATGCTTGGGATAGGGTTCGAGGCAGGAGCTGGGATGGGATCCTGAACATCCTAAAACCAGAAATTATTTAAATTTAGAACAAAGTGTCAAGGAATCATGATTATTATTATAACAAAAGTCCACAGCACTCAATCCCACTAGCCAACAAAATTAGAACGAATTTCAAACCCAACTCCAGGCAAATGTCTGCAACTTCCCCACACTGTTTTTAGTCACTGTTCTCCCCTGTCGCTTCAGTGGGCTGAGCTTCAAAGGAACCCCATTACTGTGCCCTGAATGGCTAGCACATGTGCACTAAAGCACAACTGACCATCCTGTTGTGTCACTTCTCCCATACCCAGTTCTGCTTTACAGTAAACTGCCAGCCTGAGCTCTGCTGTACAGTGGACTGCAAGAGGCTGATACCAGGGCACATGCAGGTACTTGCACTGCTGGCATTTGAAGAAAAACAAAACAAAACAAAACCAAAAACAACCATACAATCAATTCTGAGTTGCATTCGTGTCTCCCCCCCCATATCTGCCTGGGGTTTAGATTTAAATTATATTGTGGTTTGCAACATAATTACTTATCAGTGGCTATTTACTATGGACTATACAAATATACCTTCTGCGCCTGTTGTATAGGAGAGTTTTCTACCGGTGATGGCTCTGGATTAGATACAAGCGAGTCCCGGGGACTATCATTCTCCAGGTGCTCCAACTTGTTCTCCTGCCAAGCAGAAGACAATATAAAGTAATCTATAAAACACAATATTTACAGCAAACAAAACCAGGCCATTAGGAGACATTACCTTTTCTAGACTCCCATTGGCCACTTTATATGGCAGAGGACCTTGAAGAAAAAAAAAAAGAAAAAAAGTATTATACTATACATCTACATTCTGATTGTAATGAAAGTATGTTAGAAAGTTTAGAATCAGGAGCGACAAAATTATAAAGCTGGCTATACAGTATATTAATTCATTTTTTCCTCAACCAGAAGGTTTAAAAGGAAAAAAAAAAAAAAAAAAAAAAAAAAAAAAAAAAAAAAAACACCAGATTTTCCCATCCACATCAATATCATTCCCACCATGTTATTGTATTTTGACAGGGTGGACACTTCCACCATCAGAATACACTGATCAGTGCTGTCAGCTATATCTATCGGCACCAATTGTCCAGGAAAAATCCGGCGGGCTGGTTGTAGAGTCGATCGGACCAACTTTTCTACAACCAGCACAACCACACATGGATCAAAATTGGGAAATCCCTGCTGAACCAGCTGATGTTCGATCCATGTATGGCCAACGCCAACTGCCATCAGGTGCAAAATCCCCTGAAAAAGTGCTGCCAGTGGTCCTCAGATGCTTTCTTGGACTACAATACTGTAAAGTGAACAGCTACAGAAAAAAAGGGCTAAATTTGAAAAGTGGGGGGGGGTTGGTGGCAACGACGACAATGCTGTAGTGCAGGGATTTCCAAACAAAGGGCCAGTTTACAGTGCCTTGGACTTTAGGGGGGCCGGACTGTGGCCACTGAGAGTAGAAATTGTCCTGGCGTCAGCGGGAGCAAGAGTGCCCCCATTGAGGTCAGTAGCAGGAATATTGCCCCATTGTTGGCATCAGTGGGAGGAGTGTAGAGGTCGACCAATATACCGGCCCATTTTTGGCATTTAATTAATCGGCAGATTGTGCTGATTTAAAAAAAAAAAAAAAAAAAAAAAAAAAAAAAAAAAAAAAAGCAGATTTAAAACTTCAGCGCGACTTGCAAATTACTTCTGTAGTAGAAGTCAATGCAAGTTGCCTGAAGTCTTCCCATGGAGTGACTTGTCTCTCCTATCTGTGCAGCCTGCCAAGTCTGAGAAAAGCAAAGAGATAAAATGTTTATTCTTATCACTGGCCTGAAGTGTGTAGAAGTTTTCAGTTTAAACATTTAAAGACTAAATCTTTTCTGACACTTAGAAAATACAGGATTTTTTACGCTAGAAAATCTACACATATATTTTTTTTTTTAGCAGAGACCCTAGGGAATAAAATAGCAGTTGTTGCAATATTTTATGTCACGGTATTCGTGCAGCAGTCTTTCAAACTGAATTTTTTTGGAAAAATACACTTTAGTTTTTTTTTTTTCAAATTCATTAAAACAGTAAAGTTAGCCCATTTTTTTTCATCCAAAAGTTTTGGTTACCTGTTTGTGTATTTAAGATAATTTATTTTTTATCTAAATTATACATACAAGTGAACTGATTGGAGGTTTGTTTTGTTTAATAAATGTTTAAATGTAAGACATTTTCTGTATCACTTATTACTTAAGGGTGCTTTCACACTGGAGCGGGCAGGCGTTGATGGTAAAACGCTGCTAGTTTTAGTGGCGCTTTACTCACTTTAGCGGTGCCATTCGGCCGCTTATAACCCAGCTAGTGGCCGATGAAGGGGTTAAATGCACCTGTGTAGCGCCGCTGACAAAGCGCTTTGCAGGTGCCCATTCATTTCAATGGGCAGGAGTGGTATACACCGCTCCAAAGATGCTGCTTGCAGGACTTTTTTTAACATTCTGCCAGCGCATCGTCTCAATGTGAAAGCACTCGGGCTTTCACACAGACTGCAGGGGAGCCGTTTTGAAGGCACTTTACAGGCGCTATTTTTAGCCCAAAAGCGCCTGAAAAACGCCCCAGTGTGAAAGGGGTCTAACTGTTAGATTTTATGAGACGAAGGGAAAAAAATATAAATAAAAAATTTAAGAATAATCAGCATCATATCTGCCATCGGCTGCCACAATTTCTAAATATTGGCATCAGCCAGAGAAAAAACCCATAGCGGTCGACCTCTGGAGGAGTGTCTTGTATCCGTGGAAGGAAAAGTGGAAAAGTGCCCCAAGGGCTGGATTAAGGCAAACAAAGGGCTGCAGTTTGGAGGCCACTCCTGTAGTGTTATAGCAGTGGTCCTCAAGTACCTCCAACAGGCCACGTTTTGGGAATTTCTCTTCGATAAAATAGCTGTCCAAAATACCAAGCCATTGACTGATTTAAAGCACCTGTGCAAGATAAAGGAAAACCTGCAAACATGGCCTGTTGGGGTACTTGAGGACAGAGTTGAGAACCACTGTTATAGGTACAGGGAATTGCATAACAAGCAGGGAAGACATTCATTGACTGTTAGGGTTTTTAACCACATGCTTACTGGGCACTTAAACCCCCCTCCTGCCCAGACCAACTTTCAGCTTTCAGCGCTGTTGCACTTTGAATGACAATTGTGCGGTCATACAACACTGTACACACATGAAATTTTTATCTTTTTTTCCCCACAAATAGAGCTTTCTTTTGGTGGTATTTAATCACAGCTGGGATTTTTATTTTTTGCTAACCAAACAAAAAAAATGGAAAATTTTGAAGAAAAAAAAAAAAAAAAAAACACCATGTTTCATAGTTTGTTATAAAATTTTGCAAACAGGTCATTTTTCTCCTTCGATATGCACTGATGAGGTGGCACTGGTGGGCACTGATAGGCTGCACTGATGGGGACAGATAAGGTGGCACTGATGGCCTCTGAAGGGTGGAACGGATGGGTGGCACTGTGGGCGCTGATGGGTGGCACATGATCGCCGTGATCGGGACTGATGTACCTCTCATGGCCGCCGGTGATGAGGTTTTTTTTCCTCCTCGCGCTGCCAGGAGGAAAAATAGCCGATTACCCCCTACTCTTATCTGTGATCAGGCAAGTCTCAGACTCGCTGATCACCACGTGCGCGCCCTGCAGGGGGCGCGCAGGCCACTCGTGCACGGGACGTCAATAGACGTCGTCCCGGCAATGTAAATCCGCGCTGTTGCCGTCATTTGGCAATAGCGCGGATCTGAAGAGGTTAAATGCTGTATTGCAATCTGTAAAGTGGTTACTATGGCTCCAGAGGGTACCCAAGTGCAAGGGGTATTTCTGCACATTTTAGGGAGTATTGTTTAGAAAAGTTCTTCAATTACCTTATCTATCCATACACACGGTTATTGGTAATGAATGTACATATGTAAAATAGTAATTACTTTTGGACAGCCTAAACCAATTATAGGGCAATTCCTAACAATTGCCTTCATAAGGTGTATAGGAGACTGCCACTGCCCACTGGAACATGACAGGTGGATTTTGGTTGGATGCAATCAACAAAAAAAAAAAAAAAAAAAAAAAAACCAAACACACTTTTCATGCCAGAATATTTGACATATCAGTAGGACCCTGGTGTACATCAAGAACTTTAAAATCAGCCCATGAACTGTAACCGGTAAAAAAACTGAAAGCATCACAGTAGAAAAACCAAGTCACAGTATAGCAGTGTTGCCGTACATAAAACTGATCCTGTTAAGTGAAGTAGGAGAGCCTTTAGCCTGAAAAGAATTAGCAAGAGGATTACTGTCGGTCCCTATAGCAACCCAGAAAGCAGCAAAATGAACGTACGGTCACCCCCTCCCCCCCTTTCCAACGCTAGAACTACAAAATTATGAAACCATACTGGCAGATCTTTCATACTAAAGCATTGAAGATTTGAAAGTATGTTCACTAGATGACCATTAAGGAGACAAGATAGGCTTCCGATTGTAAAGTTCACCGTCTGGCTATCTAGACAAAGCTTAGAGTTGCCATGTGAACAAAAGCAAAGTATTCAGCATCCGTTTACCACCCAGTATTCACATCCCCGGGGAGAGAGTCCAAAATCATGAAAGGAGTAGACCTGCACCCTTTCAGACCTGGTTTCAGGGACACTCTTCAGAGGAGGTTGAAAGTAATTGAGCAAAGGTCATCAATACAAGGTCTAAAACAGACACTCAAACAAGTTTGGATAAAGGTTCAGTGTAATTTTTTTTTTTTTTTTTAAAGAAAAGGTTTATTCAAATCTTTACACTACAAGCGATGAACAGGCACAGCCGGTAACATTTACATTACAATAGGGATTACCACAGAGCAATTCGCTGATATCCCAGAGGAGAAAAGGGTGTGACACCTAAAATACAGTAGGATGGTCCTCTGACAGGTGTATTATACTATATAGATACAGGAAGGTTCAGAGTAATCGAATATGGATATTTCCAAGTTAGGCAGAGGTTTTCCTTTCAACACAGGAACCCCTGAAATAACTCATCAGGCTCAGGGAACCCCTGGTATATCTACAACCCGTGATACATTAGTGTGATTGTCAATGGGGAGAATGCTCCTCACTTGTGGTCACTGGGAAGAATTACCCCCTTAAGGATAGCTAAAAAGGTCGGTGGTGTCAGCTGGAACTTATCGGAAACCGAAATTGTTCAAGGAAACCCTAGCAACCTCTGAAGGAACCCGGTTGAGAAACCCTGTGCTATAGAGCTGAGGCAGCATCTGCAAGGACTACAGCTTATTCTTCAGGTCCCAATTCCCCCCACCTGCCGCAACCACCATCAGAGGTCTCCCCTTCCCCAATAAAGTGAACATTTTATATGTTAGGTAATAAGGTGGGGGGGGGGGGGGGGGAGCAGACATAGGCAGATACTAGAGTGGATTCATGAGATTGCATCTGCAAGGACTCCCACCATCTTGTTCTTTATGTCCCAGCACAAGCTCCTTTCTTGAAGCGGAAGTAAACCCATCCATAAAACCGTTTCATTTCCAGCATGTGCCAGAAATGTAACACTCCCATTGGTTGTGCTCTCAACCAAACTGAGAAACCATCCAATGGCTGGTGTCATAACTGATCACATGTGCAGCATCATGGCAGTTGTAGATTAAACAGAGGCAAAGATGGCAGCTTCCTTGGCGGAAAACTATAGGAGGGTTTACTTACACTTTAACTGAATAAATGATTATATTTTATAGAAAAGAAAAACCACAGCAAATTTTAGGCAGAAGGGGGGGGGGGGGAGCAGAGATGGGTAGATGCAAGAGCAGCCTTTTTCAACCAGGGTCCCTAGGCACCATGGAGTGCCTTGGCAAAATGTCCAAGAAGTTGTCCAAAAATTGTATACAAGCCAGCAGGTGGATCAATCCTAACTTACACAAAGCCACAGGTTTTCATTGTTCACAACTAAAACCTTCCAGCCACCAGCACCCCAACTAATGAGTTTGTTTTTTATAAAGAGAAGAAAGACATAGTTTGCTCCTCCCTTGCCCCTCTCCATTAGCCCCAGGGTCATTAAGTGAGGGAGAGAAACTGAAGGAGAAGAGAAACACTGGAATACTAGTCAGTGCGTGTGTGCAAAAGGTGTGTTTGCCTTGGAAGAATACACCTGTAATTTTGGGCGTTCTACAAAAAAAAACTATTTTTTTTCAAATTTTTAGAATGGGGTGCCTCGAGATCGTTCTGAATTTGAAAGGGTGTCCTAACTAAAAGCTTGAGGAACATGGTCCTAGAGTAGACTCATGAGGTTGTAGCTCCATGGACTTTAGCTGCCTTTCAGGTCCTCACTACCCATGCCTAATGCTACCACCGTCCAAGGTCTTTCTTCCAATATATTTTATTAATAGCGGAAGTAAAGCCATAACAAAAGTGCAATGAACACATATTGCGTCATGAGCCAACATAACAAGGCATCAGTCCTCTAAACCTATTTTATCATTTATTCATAGAGCAGCAACACATCCGATGCCATGCAAAGCAGTAGGGGTAAGCAGAAATTAGAACTACAGAGTGGAAATCCAACCACAGCAAAATGTATTGAACATTACAAATAAAGTACCAAAAACTGCAATTCTAAGTCTTGGGGGACCAAGATTATAGGAGTCCTTATCAAATTTTAGCTACATGCCTTGGCAGTAACTTTGATTGCTCAGAAATTGTACTAATGCCATTTTGAGGGGACAAAAGACTTTCAGTCACTTTGAACATTGAGAAAAGGAACTTGCTTTTGCTGTCTCTTGGGCAACATAGCTTCACATATATAGGGGGGTTATATACAGGTAAGGAGTTCATAAAGTACTTTGGATTTAAACTGTCCGCAACAAAAAAAAAAAAAAAAAAAAAAAAAAAAATAATAGCATGTCCCGTATAAGCTACAACATAAGCCGCTTGTCCACAGCAAAGAAACACCACATGAAAAGAAACATAAATCCCAAGTCTGTCCAGCAAAAACTTAAACATTTCCTTCTAGCAGGGATATAGACCTAGATTATTATTTATCAAAGCAGAAATCCACTTGTGAAGACAGTTGCCTTCTCTAAAGTGAAAATGCTTTACTGCCTCCAGTTTCTCAACAGCTCAACTCTTGCCAAACCATCTTTCCCAGTGCTTACAACCTCTATGGTCTTAAAAGTCCATATTAAAAAAAAAAAAAAAAAAAAAAAAAAAAAGAAAGCTTAGTAAATCGAAAACACATTTTGCAAGTTTTTGGAACACCTAGTGTTAATTCCCAACAATGCATGAGGAGGTTATTCTCAAAAGATGAAAAGGACAAGGGCAAACATGGGCAAGAGGAGGAAGCCAGAACTGGGGTTATTTTTGGAAAGGATTTTTAAATTAAAAATTTGGCTTCTGTTACAATTGGATCTGACCATGATCGGCAGTGACAGAAGCTGTAATAGTGATATTTATAATACTTTACAAAGTCATACAAATTGATCACTATATACACCAGCTATTCTCAACCAGGGTTCCATAAAACCCTCAAGTTCCTCCAGAGGAGGCCAGGTGTTCCTTGAACTGTGCCCGATTAACCTCCATGTGATTGGGTCTGCGCAGATCTGGAGCCAACGTCACTTGGAAGAACTAGTGGCATGACACCAATGACCTTTGTAGCAGTCTAATGGGGCATTCTTCTCACTGACCAATGTATGGTGCAAAAGTTCAGCCAAAACCTAAGAGTAAATCTACTCGCAGCCCCATTCTAAGCCAAATCAATCTAACCTTGTAAAGGAAAGATTGTGATACTTGACTATCCTGAAGTGGCTCCGGTCTCCAGCAGTGGCTTCAGTGTAGAGAGAAAGACGAAAATGGCTGGGAAATGAATAGGAGCTGACATCCATAGACTTACTATGGGGCATCAATTGTTGGCTGCCTCTGCTCTACACAGAAGCCGCAGATAGCTCAGCCTGGGACCGGACAGGAGTGTCTTCAGAATAGGTGTGTATAGTGATCTTTTCTTTACAGGGATAGATTGGGGTCAGAATTGGACTGGGAATAGGTTTAGTTGAACTTCCAATTTAACTTTTTTTTTTTAGTAGGGGTTCCCAAGACCTGAAAATTTTGAGGTTTGCGTAGGTGTATAAATGTTGGGAAAGACTGCTATATAATTAGGTGTAACAAAGCTTATTCAAGGAGTTGCTCCGATTGCCTACAGCTTGTCAGACTGGACCTTCAATAGCAGGTCCCTCACACAGGCAAAGTAGTACAGAGGACCTATGTTTATGGAGACCTGATCAATCTCTAGGTGAATCATTTCTGAAGCTTCAAACTCTTAAACAGATTTCCTCACTATATACTACTGAGCCTGTCTCCCAAAACTGTTCATTTTTAAGGCTATTGTCCAAATAAGGGAAGTTTATGGAACAATAAATACCAACTCATTACTAACAGCTGGCTATGGCTGTCTGTCTTCTCTCCATCTACGTAAATCTCCAATGCTGCATGTGTGCCATCATACATTCAGAAGTTTCTTGAGAACGCCCTACAAACTGAGAAAGTTTGAGTAGCAAGGTTTATTCCAGATTCTTGAAACTTCAAATTTGTAGGGCATTCGCTGGGGACTTTCTCACCTGGAAAACCCTGTACGATACAGTGAACGCAACATTACCCTACAATAGAGAGTCAAAGCTCTGGACACAATCAATGAGTAATATATTTAATCAACTCTGGGCAAATGTTTGTGGACACCCTATATAAGCTGGTAAACATTGCATTCCAAAATAAAGGCATTTACATGGAGTTGTTACTCCTCCCACCCCATTGAGGCCATAACCATCTCCACGCCTCTGGAAAGGCTTTCTACAAGATTTTGGCATGTGTGCTCAAATGCCAAACGAACATTTGTGAGATCAGGTATGGATACTGGAGAAGTCCTGATTCGCAATTGGCATTCCAATTCTTCCCAGAGGCGTTCAGTAGGGTTGAGGTCAGGACTCCTTGCAAGCCACTGGAGTTCCTCCACACCAAACCCATCAAATGAGGTCTATATTGAGACGGCTTTTTGCACACATGCTGAAAACAGAAAATGGCCTTTCCCAAACTATTCATTTGTGTATGTAGGAAGCAAACTTATGTATCTGTAGCGATAACCGTATTCTTTAGTGAAAACACCTGAAGGCAACCATTTGCAAGAGTATTCAGATACTTTTGGCCATAGAGTAGATGGTTATGTTGGTGCTATATAAAATGTAGATAATAAAAATTTTCAAAAATTATGGACAAGTGCTGAATAATGGGATCTTGTTTTGAGGAAATATATATATATATATTCCCTTTGTCGCAAGTAAATATTACAGTTTAGAAGGAAAGATCAGAGCAGACTGTTAGTGGAGCAAAGTGCACAAATCTGGCTCACCCCCCCCAATGTACGCAACAGAGATGTGAATCCGGTACACTGAATCCCTATAATCCAGCTAAGTAGATTGTAGAGGAGGGGGAAGCATGCTGTTAGCATCTCACAATCCAATTTTACCAACCTGACAGGTGTTGCCGTCCCGGAGTCACATGACATTCCTGGAAGTATTGATCTGCCTCAGGATCCACCACCAACAGCGTTGTCTCCTCGCCCCCGGTCTTGATGGCCCCCACCACATCTCCGTGCTGTTTGCCCAGCATGCTTTCACCGTTCACCTGCAGGAAAATAACCAGGAGACTGTGCTGTCAGGTGCTAATGCTACTTGGTCAAGTTTTACCAACTGACTGCCCAGGCTCATATCTCGTCCACCTTCCTTTGTCACCACAATAGGCGTTGCCTGTTTATCCCGGTGAATACTTGCTGCCTGGTAACCTTATCCAAGTAGGAGCGTACCTCAATGATGCGATCCTTTGGCAAAAGCCCAGCCTGTTCGGCGGGTGAATCAGGATCCACAGCCCGGATGTACTGCCCTGGGTGGTTTTTGTCACTGTGCAGGTTAAACCCAAAGCCGTTCGGTCCTTTCTTTATGGTGCAAAGCCTGGGGCGGTATTCCTTCTGCGGAGAAAAAAAAAATAAAGTCATACAGCATCAAGATTTTTTCTAAGAGGATACTGCAACCAGTGAGCATACTGTGGTCTTTCAGTCACTGGAAGCTGCTCAGTGCCCTTATTGGCATCAATGCCAGGCATATTCCATTCACAAATCCAGAAGGCCTAATTATCCAGTTCACAAATGCTAAGCCCCAGCACAGGTTGAGATTAAACTTAAACAGATCCAGTCATGAATGGCCATAAGAAAAAAAAAAAAAAAAAGGAACATTGCATCTGAGCACCACAAACTATAAACCTCCATCAGACCAAAAGCCATTGAAGGTGCCACACCCCCAAAAGTTTAAACAGTATGAACAACATGTGGAGGGGGATTTTCAAGGCACCACACCACAATCGTTCTAAAAATAAATTTTATTCGGGTTGCACCGATACCAAGTATTTTCCCCAAGTACTCGTGAAAATGCTCCAATACCAAAACTGATACCTTTGCGGTACGATTTGAGCCCATACAAAATGAATGGGCTGAAATCACCCTGTAAAGAACCCCCAAGCGAATTGAACGGGAATGCTGTGCGATTCCTGTCCGAATCGCATACAGTTTCCCACAGTGCTCCAGTGTGAACTCAGGCTTGTCAGGGATTTCAGCCTGGGTTCACACAGGAGCGATGGGAAAAACGCATGCGATTCGGACAGGAATTCTGTTCAAACCGCATGTGATTTTAGCCCAGTCATTTTGTATGGGCTCAAATCGCATAACAAAAAAAAAAAAAAAAAAAAAAAAAAAAAAGTATCAGTACTCTGTATTGGCGAGTACTTGACCGAAAGTATCCATACTCCTAACTAGAAATTCTGCATCGGTGCAACCCTCATTTTTATTTACACACACCATTTAAAAACCAGGACCACAAGGGTCCATGAATTTGGATAAAAACAGATCAATAAGGTGTATTGAAAGCTGCCACACATTGCATCTTTGATAGATGAAATATATGTCTAATGTCAATTAGCTCCAACGCGTTTCAACTCAAGCATAGGAGTCTTCTTCAGGGGTTGGAATAGAGCAGTGGTCTCCAAACTGTGGCCCTTTGCCTGCTTTTATCTGGGCCTTGGGGCACCTTTCCTCCCAGTGATACAATACACCACCGACACCCACAAAGGGGCATAATTCATATTACCAACAATGGGAGACTATTCCATTGACTCCAATGATGGGGAACTAAACCTCCCACTGACAATGACAATGGGAATGGGGCACTATTCCTCTCCAATGCCAGAGATGCACGGTTTACTCCCACACACACAGGTATAATTTTTACTCCCAATGGCCACAGGCTGGCCCCCCTAAAGTCTGAAGGACAGTAAAAACTTTAAATAGGACAATTACTCCTGTTTACCTCCATTTACCTGTACAGAACAAAAAAAAAAAAAAAAAAAAAACCCAACCCCAAAAAACCAAACCACCCAACTGCATTCACCTGTCAATTGCCTTCTCTAAATGTTAGCAGTATTAAACCCAAAACTAAAAAAGTAATATGTTGCAGCTTACCAAGCGTTAGATGTGGTGACTGCATCAGTTTTAGGCTCCCCCCCTCCCCTGGTGATCTGGCCAACACCACCTGTATTAGACTGCCCCCACTCTGGATGAAGGAGCACAGAGGGCACCTTGGGACAGAAACATTGACATTTTGGGAGGAGGGGAGTGTTAGTGTATTTAAATCTGCTAGTACATCTAACAAATTGAAGCCAAACTCCAGCTCACACTGCAGTTACAGCAACATTCTCCCCCCCCCCCCCCTTTCATATAAAATAAAAGCTGACCATTGCAAGCACCTGTCAGTGTGAAGAGTGTTAAAGGTAAAGTTAATATCGCCTAAACTTGTACGGTTTAGGAGATATTCCCTTTGCATGCAGCGGCGCATGCGCTTTGAATGCCCGGCAGACGCTGCCAGACCTTGCCGGGAAGAAAACTCCTGTCCGCATGCGACGTCATCGCGGCTCCGGCCACCCACGGCGTTGGAGCCGTGAACCTGGAAGACACGCCGAGGGCAAGATGTCAGCTCCCTCGGTGTGGACCGGGCTCAGATACAAGGGCTTTGTTCTGAGGAAAGCATTTCATAATGAGCTAGTATGCGCTGCATACTAGCTCATTATGCCTTTGCCTTGCAGGGTTTTCTTTTTTTTTTAATGTGCGGGTATACAACCACTTTAACAGATACATTTACAGGACAGCTTTTTTTTTTTTTTTTTTTTCAAAAAACAAGTCAGTCTCCAAGATAATAGTGTACGATAGAGCTGTAGATTATCAAAGTTTGGCCGGGGGATTGCTCAGTTCCCTTGTTTGTGTGGATGGAGGAATCTTCATTTTTTTTGTTGTCCAGCCCACTGGCTGAGCATAAAAATGGAACCATCTATGGTCAGCCTAAGAAGCATTTGTAAGCTGTCTTGATGTAAGATTTACTGCTCTGAACTTCTGCTACAGAATGAACCCGGTATACCTAAAGCACTTACAAATGCCGGAGTTCTGAGATGGATTAACCCCTTGAATACCACAACATTTATATACATACCATGGTAGAAGGGTTAAAAAATGTTTTTAATTTATTTTTTGGTGAACAATGGATCCTGCTTCTTTAAAGAATGTTATAGGACGGTGCTTGTCATGTGTCATTTGGCCCCCTAAAACACCTAAAAAGCCTGGCTGATCCTGCCAGTTTCTCCCCTCCCCTCTGTAAACTGACCACGGTGTAATAATTTGTAGACACTAACTTTTGCGCAAACCAAGATACACATAAAGGAATTTTACTAAAAATATGTAGCAGAATACATTTATGAAGAAATTCAATTGTCGTCATTGGATAGATTTTTATAGCAAAAAGTCAATATTGGGTTTTCAAAAAACAAAACCAGAAAAATGTTATTTGGGTAGGACAACGCACTGTCAGGTAAAGCAATGCAGTGTCGTATCAAATAAAAAAAAAAAAAAAAAAAAAGCTGCCTGGTCATGGAGGGGGTGTGGTAGTGGAGGTCAAGTGGTAAACGTTCAAAAGCAAGCTCGAATCTGATTGGAGGCCCTGATAAACTTAGAAAGCAGTCACCCCCTACCCCCATCTTTCCTTTTAATCTCTAGCTAAGAAAGGCAGCAAGCGAGGGCGTGTTAGCAAACTCCCCTCCTATCTCACAAGCAGGCGATCTCAGAAAACCACAAAAAAAAAAAAAAAAAAAAAAAAAAAAAAAAAAGGGGGGGGGGGGGGGGGGGGTTTAGGCAGGTAAACTGGTCTGATATAGAAATGCATGACTCCCAAAGACTGAAGCATGATGGGACTTGTAGTTTCGCAGCAGCTGGAGGGCCACACAGGTTGAGCACCCATGGTCTAAAGCAGTGTTTCTCAACCTTTTCACCTTTGCAGAACCCCTGGCAAAAGTCGGAGATCTCGGGGAACCCCAAAATCATTTTCATATCCACAGCTCACAGAACATTGATGTTATCAGCGAGCTGTAGATAACAATTCTTAGAAATAGCATTAAACAATAGAAAAAAAAAGAAAAAAAAACCCTCCTTAAAATGTGACACTTGTGCTTGCTTTTTTGCGGATGCTCAATCCTGGGTCAGGTCTGGAACTTGAGATAAGCTGTGTACAGTACGGGGGGGGGGGGCAGAGAGCACAATATAGAGGGGGCCCCCCCAGAGAGCACAATTCCCCCCTGGTCCCCCTGAACTATGTAGGAGGGACAGGAGAGAACAGTATAAGAAGAAATAGTATGGGGGCCACGAGAGAACAGCATAGTACAGGGGGCCAGGAGAGCACAGCACAGTACAGGGGGGGGCCCGGAGGAAACTGGTGGGCACAATACTGGCATCTTTAGTAATTTCCCTCATGCACAGTAGCTCAAGGAAGCTGCTGGAATGCCGATTCCCACCCGCCCTCCTCTCTTTCCCCCCCTGAATGAGGTCACATTCACATGCAAGCACCTGGGATGGAGGGGAGGGGCGGCTGTGATTGGCACGGGACAGCAATGCCAGTTGCCTGTGCACTGCAGCCTGTCAACTATACGTTTCACCGTTTATCTGCTTGTAATCAATGGCAGATCGTGGTGGAACCCCTTGGGATCCCCAGTTGAGAAACCCTGTTCTAAAGCCTCAAGGTTTTTCACCTTCATGTATTCTACGCATGAAGGTGAAAAGCCTTCTATGCTGCAGCTCCCTCCCACAGAACCCCCATCCCCCCCCCCCCCCCCCCCGTTCATCTCAGGTCCGATTTCAGTACGAATTTAAGGCTGAATTCAGACCAGAAGACACAGGACTTCTGTGCAATTCGCTCCGCAGCCGTCCGAGCTGTGTGGTCCGGCTCCTTTGAGAGCCAATCACAATCTCCAGGTCATTAGTTTAGAGCAGCGGTCGCCAACCAGTGGTCTGTGGACCACAAGAAAAAGTTGGTGTTCCCCAGCAACATTGTGGCAGACGTATATTGCCCAATCTTGTTTCGAGTGTTCTCAATGCACGCCGACAGTCAATATTGTCAGTGGGCGGTGATGCCCGAAGCTTCCTCTGTAGTTCCAGCTCCTGTGAACTCAGAGGGAGGCACCGGGAGTAGTGCAGAGAGCGGGAGGTGAAGAAGCCAGAGCATTGTGTATAAGGCAGAGAGCCAGAGTATTGTTTGTAGAGGTCGACCGATATATTGGATGATATTTGGTGTTTTTTACTTAAAATCGGCATCGGCCGATTGTGCTGATAAAAAAGGCCGATATCAGCGGACTTACAAATGACTTCTGTAATAGAAGTCAATACAAGTTGCCTGAAAACTTCTGTGAAGAGCCTTCTCCCCTCCTCTGGGCAGCCAAATCTGATAAGAACCTGAAGGATACAATGTTTACACTTCTGAATGAGCTGAACTCTGTGTGTAGAAGTTCTCAGTTTAACCATTTAAAGACTAAATCTTTTCTGACACTTGTTGCTTACAAGTAAAAATCCTGTATTTTCTGCTAGAAAATCACTTAGAACCCCCAAACATATATATATATTTTTTTAGCAGAGACCCTATGGAATAAAATAGCGGTTGTCGCAATATTTTATGTCACACGGTATTTGCACAGCGGTCTTTCAAACTCAATATTTTTTGAAAAAATACAAATAAAAAAAAAAACTAAGCAGTAAAGTTAGCCCATTTTTTTCATCCAAAAGTTTTGATTACCTGTTTTTGTGTATTTAATATTTAAGATAGTTTTTTTTATCTAAATTCTACATACAAGTGAACTGATTGGAGGTTTGTTATGTTTAAATGTAAAAAATTTTCTGTATCACTTAAGGTTGCTTTCGCACTGGAGCAGGCATGCGTTGACGGTAGAACACTGCTAGTTTTAGCAGCGCTTTACCATCATTTTAGCGGCGCTATTCAGCTGCTAGCAGGGCGCTTATAGCCCAGCTAGCAGCCGAGGAAGGGGTTAAATGCGCCCCTGCCGAAATGCTTTGCAGGCGCTTCGGCAGCGGTGCGCATTCATTTCAATGGGCAGGAGTGGTGGAGGAGCGGTATACACCGCTCCAAAGATGCTGCTTGCAGGACTTTTTTTAACATCCTGCCAGCGCATCGCCTCAGTGTGAAAGCACTCGGGATATCACACTGAGACTGCAGGGGAGCCGTTTTACAGGCACTTTACAGGCGCTATTTTTTAGCCCAAAAGCGCCTGAAAAACGCCCCAGTGTGAAAGGGGTCTAACTGTTAGATTTTATGAGATGAAGGGGGAAAAAAAAAAAAAAAAAAAAAAAAAAAAAAAAAAAAAAAAAAAAAAAATCGGTCTAATATATCAGCATCACATATCGGCCATCGCGATTTCTAAATATCGGCATCGGCCAGAGGAAAACACATATCGGTCGACCTGTAATTGTTTGTATATATAAGGTAGCAGTGCGATCCAGGGGGAGAGGGGCAGAGAGCCGGAGCATTGTGTATAAGGCATGTAATATTCAAATTAATTGGGACAGCTGTACCGAGGTGGCAGCAAAAAGGTTAAACCGCCTCCATACTCTTAGCTGGAACATTTCCATGCACAGGATACAGCGACTGCCACTATGCCATCCTCCACAAGCCTAGGCATGCCGGACACATCTGCACTCTTGTTCTTGCACTATGCGTGCGTAATAGCAAACAAAGACCAACAATGGCTCCTGAATAGAATGGAGAACCAGATAGAATAGATGTATCAAGGCTGGAACAATTTCAACTTTGCAACAGTGCGGAAACTTCTTCTGTGCACCAAAACCTCACCGACTCTTCATACAGCCTGTAAACTTCTCACGGTTCCTCATTTCCCCAACCAAAGAGAACTCTAGTTCTCTGCAAAATCCTACTGTCCAGTCCGGGGCGGAATCTCATCCACCGTTGTGTTGTAAAATAAGAATTGTCCGTCTTTCAGGTACTGGTTACGTATGAGTGTCTAGTTTAAGTGGTATTAAACCCAAAAGCAAAAATTGAATATATTGCAGCTTACCAATGATTAGCTGTGGTGGCTGCATTAGTTTTCTTTGGTTCCCCCCCCCCTCCCCATTTTCACCTGATGATCTTGTCTGCAATACACCTCCTGTGTTAGTGAGACATACCTCTGGAGGAAATGAGAACAGGAGGCACGGTAGCACTGCCAGTCTGAGGGGAGGGTAGTGTTAAATATATTAGCAGATTTAGATACACTAACAAAATTTAAGCCACATTCCAGCTCACACTTTATAAGCAGTTACAGCAAACCGTTTTTTGCTGTAAGTTGTGTGCACAGGTATCAGCACCCCCCCCCCCCCCCCCCAAAAAATCTATCAAAACCAGGTACCCACTTCCAGATAGATTGGCACACAGTGGACCATTCAGAAAACACAGCACGACTCGCGCATTTGCAGTAGAAAACATGCTGTGAAGCTGCAAGGCTTCACTTCCTGTTGCCCTTAAAAAGGATGCCAACACCTCCACCCAGAACCCATGGGCAGATCAGCTAGCGGTGCCGACATCACTAGATTCCTGGACTGGTAAGTATCCTTATATTAAAAGTCAGCAGCTACAGTATTTGTAGCTGCTGACTTAACTTTTTAATAAAGCCTGGAACACCGCTTTAAGTGGTTTGTCTGATCCATGTAAACTGATACAATCTGCTGGGGAACATGAAACCACCAGCCTAAGAAAAACGAATGCAGCCATCACATCTGAGAATTGGTAAACTGCAATATATTAAAAGTTTTGCTTTTTGGGTTTAAGTTAGAACTGCACGATTCTGGCTAAAATGAAAATCACGATTTTGTTTGCTTAGAATAAAGAGCACGATTCTTGCGGCGTAACATTTCACATTATATAAAAAAAAAAAAAAAAAAAAAAAAAAAAAAGGGGGCTACCTTTACTGTTTAGTTTTTTTTTTTTTTTTTTAATTCATTAAAGTGTATTCCCCCCCCCCCCCAAAAAAAAAAATTGCATTTGAAAGACCACAGCACAAATACAGTGTGACATGAAATATTCAACAATTGTCATCATATTCTCCAGGGTCTCTGCTAAAATTATATACAAAATGTTTGGGGGTTCCAAGTAATTTTCTAGCAAAAATACAGATTAACATTGTAAGAAACAAAATGTCAGAACAAGATTTAGACTTTAAGTGGTTAAACTTCCTTCATTTACACACTGAAGTTCATCCCTTGGATCCAAGAAGGAAAGGTTAGTATTCTCTACTAGCACTGACAATTGTGAAAAACTTGGCAGGCTGCCTGTTTCTCTTTTGACAGCTGAGTGAGCAGAGAACTCTACACTTGTTACATGAATTGAGGAATTCTGCAGGGGGGGGGGGGGGGGGGGGGTTTGAACAGAGATCACAATTTTTTAACAATTAATCGTGCAGTTCTAGCTTAAGTGCAAAACAGGGATTCCTGACATGTGCAAATCTATTTCACCTATTCCAATGTTATCGTCCTCTGGGTATAGGACAGCCTCTCAGAGAGCTGTTATGTCCCTGATGCTCTAATCAACCAGGTGGTGGCGGCTCTCCTCTCTTCCCCTGCACAGGGGAAGAAAGGAGAGCCCTGCACAAGCTGGCTGCATCGGACGGGCACTGGTGAGGCTGCACTGATCTCCTGTACCACCTCCCCAGTCTGGCCATCTCCTGTATAAATATTTTTTTTAAAAATAAGTTTCGGTCTGTCATTTTCGGCCTAGTGTATTTTTCATTTTCGGTATCGGTTGTGGCACCAAAAAACCCATTCGGTGCACCCCTAAAAAGGTAACCATCCTCACCTGTGATCTGTTTGCTTGTAATTCGTGTGAAAAAAAAAAAAAAGTCAGTTTCTGGACTCCTGACAGACCCTTGCATCTTTCATTCAGTGCTGCACTGACGTTTCTGGATTCTGAGTCATGGGAAAGCAAAAGAATTGTCAAAAGGATCTGCAGGAAAAAGGTAGTTGAACTGTATTAAACAGGAAAGGGATATAAAAAGATATCCAAGGAATTGAGAAACAGCAGTGTTCAAACTAATCAAGAAGTGGAAAATGAGGGCTTCAGTCTAAACCAAACCACGGTCAGGTAGACCAACTAAAATTTCAGTCAAAACTGCCAGGAAAATTGTTTGGGATGTAAAGAAAAAACCCACAAATAACTTCAGGTGAAATACAGGAGTCTCTGAAAACATGTGGTGTGGCTGTTTCAAGAAGCACAATAAGGAGGAACTTGAACAAAGATAGGCTGCATGGTCGAGTCGCCAGAAGAAAGTCATTACTACACAAATGCCACAAAGTATTTGTTTACAATATGCCAAACAGCACAGAGACAAGCCTCAAAATTTCTGGCACAAACTCATTTGGAGTGAGGAGACCAAAAACTGAGCTTTTTGGCCACAACCATAAACGCTACATTTGGAGAGGAGTCAAAAAGGCCTATGAAGAAAAGTACACCATTCCTACTGTGAAACACGGAGGATCGCTGATGTTTGGGGATGTGTGAGCTACAGAAAGGCACAGGAAATTTGGTCAAAATTGATGGCAAGATGAATGCAGTATATCAAAAAATACTGGAGGAACATTTGCATGCATGGGACATACTTGGACATTCCAACATAACCATGATCCAAAACACAAGGCCAATTCAACCTGTTATTGGCTACAGCAGAATAAAGTGAAGGTTCTGGAGTGGCCATCTCAGTCTCCTGACCTCAATATCATTGAGCCACTCTGGGGAGATCTCAAACATGCAGTTCATGCAAGACAGCCCAAGAATACACAGGAAGTGGAGACTTTTTGCTAAGAGGAATCCATCTGAGAAGATAAAGAGCCTCATCCACAAATACCACAAAAGACTTCAAGCTGCCATTGATGTACGCAATACGCAGTATAAGGAACTGGGGTATGTAAACTTTGATAAGGGTCATGTGGGTAGTTTGTGGTCATTAGGATTAAAAAAAAAAAAAAAAAAAAGTGTAAACACAGTTGATCGATAATAAATGGCTTCAGCCAAACACTAACCATGAGTGAAAGAAAAAAGTTTACGTTTTCATATTCTCTGAAAAATGGCCAAGAAATCATAAATTCTGCCAGGGACACAGGTCGGCAAATGGTTAATCTTTAACCCATACACTTCCCAAGTACATGTCTAATCTGGGCTTCCTTACTATGGCCAGGCAATCAAGCAAGTTTGTAAATATAACCTTCCCCTTTCTCTGGCAATCCTGTCTGCATTATAAGGGAAACAGGCAGTGAAGCAGCCGGTTCCCTACTGTGAATGCGTGCTGCACCAGAAGGGGGGGCCTGAACTTCTGGGGGACCACAGCAAGGACAGGTACCTGTCAAAGACGGCTACCCCCCCCCCCCCCCCCGAAAGGTGCAAAATGTGGGAACAATGCAAACAAGCGGAGCTTCCCCTTTTGGGTGGAGCTCCGCTTCGAGTGGAGATGATATACCTTCCTCTCCATCTATCGCTAGCAGCATAAGGATTCACGATACTTATTGTTGAAAGAGTGAAGTTCCACTTTAAAGGGATGCAGGTGGGTCTTCTGTTAAATAGCACTGAACCATGCTTACCATAGGTGTGCACAGCCTATTGCATTACGGTGTGCACCCCAAAGCTCAAACATTAACCTGTATGGCCGGCCCAACACACAGGGCTTCTTACTTTTGCTGCCAACAGTGAACCCAGCAGCAAAAGAAAGAAGCATAGTAAACCGTTTACTATACCTGGAAAAAGATTTCATCGCTTGTGCTAGGTGAAGAACCACACTGCTATGCACTATTCATATTTAAGCCAGTCATATCCACAGCAAAGTCTCAAAAATGCTAACATACATGACTGTTTCAGGTCACTATGCCACCACCTAAAAAAAAACAAAATAGTTTCCAAAGTTTCCAAATGGGAAAATCATTAAGATCTCTAAATAGAACACATTTTCCAAGCACTCCATTGCGTTTGTATCGTGAAACTACACAAACATTTTTGTTGAGCCTGCCCTGCCAAATGATTATAGGGGCTCAGGGTAGGTCTGTGTCCTCCCCTACCAAGGTACCATCTTGATGCATGCATAAAAATCTATTGTGCGGCCTCTTGGCCTAGGGTGGTACTTTGCAGGGGGGAGTGGCAAAAAAAGCCACCCCCATGTCTCCACCCAAGACACTGTCCACTGGTTGCTAGAGGCACTTAGAGTCTAGCAACCAGTGACATCACAGCCGCGACTCTCTGGCCCTGCCCATAATTCAAAGATTGAGGATTTAACTTCCTCTGTGCCTAGTGCTCCTGGGGCCCAAAGCAGCTGCCAAGTTGAGCCCCTTATCATGGAGAGTCCCGCCAGTTTGGTGGCAGTGGGGTACAGGGCAGCGGAGCCAAGTTCGCCAATCTGGTGCTGACAGCAGCCAAGTCTTCATGCGGCGAGTGGGTGGCCCTGGAGGCTGGCTTGACCTGGGAGGGAGAAGACAGCCACGCCACCCTGACCTTAGTAGGCGCAGTATCCATGGCCCCTCCCGGGGGCCTGCACAGCATTTTCAACCTGCTCTCCACTCCCAGCTGTGACACCAACAGGAAGACAGGCTGACCAAGGGCCCAGAGGATGAGGATGGGCGGGAGGTAGGGGCATCACACACACCTACCTACAGACAGGGGGGGCACAGGTGGGACTGCAGGCAGGGTTAGCACCCCCCCCACCCCCCCCCCCTATGAGATCTCAGGAGTTCATGCTGGGACTTTTAGTCCTTCAATTTTGGAGGGAGTCACATCCATTAAAAACAGGAAGGGGTGGGGCAAATTTACATAGGAGGGGGGCATCAATTTTACAGCACAAAATCAAAATACACCACTGTGTATAAAAATATATACTGAGCCTTGAAAGTTTTCATAACCCTTGAAATTTTTCAAATTGTCATGTTCCAACCAAAAATGTAAATATATTTTATTGGGAAAGTGGCACATAATTGTGAAGTGGAAGGAAAATGATTTACAATTCTTTTTACAAATATGAAAAAAAAAAAAAAAAAAGTGTGGTGTGCATTTGTGTTCAGCCCCCTTTACTCCATTACCCCTAACTAAAATCTAGTGTAACCAATTGCCTTCAGAAGTCACCCCATTAGTAAATATAGTCCACTTGTGTGCAATTTAATCTCAGTATAAAATACAGCTGTTCTGTGAAGCCCTCAGAGGTTTGCTAGAGAGCCTTAGTGAACAAACAGCACCATGAAGGCCAAGGAACACACCAGACAGGTCAGGGATAAAGTTGAAGTTTAAAGCAGTTTAAAGAAGGTTAGAACATCTCACAGATCACTGTTCAATCCAGCATCCGAAAATGGAAAGAGTATGGCACAACTGCAAACCTACCAAGACATGGCCGTCCACCTAAACTGACAGGCCAAACAAAACAAGGAGAGCATTAATCAGAGAAGCAGCCAAGAGGTCCATGGTAACCCTGGAGGAGCTGCAGAGATCCACAGCTCAGGTGGGAGAATCTGTCCACAGGACAACTATTAGTCGTGTTCTCCACAAATCTGGTCTTTATGGAAGAGTAGCAAGAAGAAAGTCATTGTTCAAAGAAAGCCATAAGAAGTCCCATTTGCAGTTTGCGAGAAGCCATGTGGGGGACACAGCAAACATGTGGAAGAAGGTGCTCTGGTCAGATGATACCAAAATTGAATTTTGGCCTAAAAGCAAAACGCTGTGTGGCAGAAAACTAACACTGCACATCACTCTGAACACACCATCCCCACTGTGAAACATGGTGGTGGCAGCAACATGTGGGGATGCTTTTCTTCAGCAGGGACAGAGAAGCTGGTCAGAGTTGACGGGAAGATGGATGGAGCCAAATACAGGGCAATCTTAGAAGAAAACCTGTTAAGAGTTTGCAAAAGACTTGAGACTGGGGCGGAGATTCACCTTCCAGCAGGACAACGACGCTAAACATACAGCCAGAGCTACAATGGAATGGTTTAGATCAAAGCATATTCATGTGTTAGAATGACCCAAAGTCTGTCTATCAAGTCTAGACTTGAAAATTGCTGATCAGACGTTCTCCATCCAATCTGACAGAGCTTGAGCTATTTTGCAAAGAAGAATGGGCAAAAATATCACTCAATGTGCAATGCTGGTAGAGACATCCCCAAAAAGACTTGCAGCTGTAATTGCAGTGAAAAGGAGATTCTACAAAGTATTGACTCAGGGGGGCGCCATACAAATGTACACCATACTTCACATATTTGTTAAAAAAAACAAAAAAACCATCTATCATTTTCCTTCCACTTCACAATTATGTGCCACTTTGTGTTGGTCTATCACATAAAATACATTTACGTTTTTGATTGTAACATGACAAAATGTGGAAAATTAAAGGGGTTGTAAAGGTATACATTTTTTTTTCACCTTAATGCATTCTATGCATTAAGGTGAAAAAAAACTTTTGATGATACCGCCGCCCCCAGCCCCCACGTTTTACTTACCTGACACCTCGAAACTCGGCCGCTCGCTCCCGACCTCCATTCAGCCGATCAACCTGGTCGCTGATTGGCTATAGTGGATGGATTGAAAGCAGCGCAGCCATTGGCTCACGCTGCTGTCAATCACATCCAATGACGCGGCGCGCCGGGAGGGGGGCCGAGTGATACAGCCAGCGGCTATAGCCGCTGGCTGTATCACGGGAGTGCGCCCGCAATAACTAATCACCATGCGAGGGAGCTTGCATTAAGGTGGTTAGTTATTGCGGGGAGGAGCTGAGACAGCCGCCGAGGGACCCCAGAAGAGCAGGTTCGGGGCCACTCTGCAGAACGAGCTGCACAGTGAAGGTAAGTATAACATGTTTGTTAAAAAAAAAAAAAAAAAAAAAAAAAAAATTTACCTTTACAACCCCTTTAAAGTGGCATGAATACTTTCAAGGCACTGTATATATTTTTACACATAACACACTTTGATTTTGTGCTGCCCTAGGTAAGGCTAAAATTGGGCGCTCCCCTCCCCCTCCTATATAAAATTTGCACACATTAGGAGTTTACAGGAGTTCTTCCAATTGTCCCATCACTACGGTTGAAACATTGATTTGACCCTGCTAATAATTAGGCAGAAAAAAAAAGCAAACGCTTAAAAAAAAAAAAAAAACCCTTGCTTATGTCCAGCTTTTGCCTTTAACTATTAACAAAGTTGGTTCAGTACAAACAGGGAGATGGGGGGAGGGGGGGAGGTTAAAGTTTATTACCCATTTGGCAGCAACAAGGAGGAAGATGACAGGTTGACAGGAGGGTAGTAATACAAACAGACCGGTCCTCATTTACAATGAATATCTAATAGAACATCAGATTTGACCATATGCAAACTTTGGTACTCATGGCACTTTGCACAGCGATCATGCTTTTTGCATACATAGTCCCTCTTCTTGGTTTACAAATGTGGGGTTTGTTTAGGACTCTAGAGAGAACTTCAGTGGCTGTCATTTTAATCCCTTTTTACCAAATAAAAAGTCTGATACACACACTACTTTCCTTAGCGCAAAATTAAGTTAAAGTGGTTCAGAAGGCTGAAGGAAAAAAAAAAAAAAAAAAAAAAAAAAAAAAAAAAGGGAAAAAGCTTTAGTAGCACCTTAAGAAGCGAGGTGTCCTTGTGCTAGGGAAACTCATCTGCAGTCCAAAAGGGTTTTTCCAGCACCCCTGGGACGCCACCCCCGGGAGAGGCACATCACCGGGAGCACTTTGCACCTCCCAGCCCCATTCAAATCAGGAAGGCATTAGAACTTAGGGAGAGCCTTGCCTTCAACCGGGTACAAGCCTGGTGCACCAGACCAGAATCAACCCAGAAGGAGGGGGGTGTGGGGGGGGTGTGGAAGGCCCTCCCACCATTCTACATCAGGTGAACACTCACCGGCGTATCCGCTCAACTAGAAGCACCATGCCAAAGGCTTTGGGGGGGTGTTTATTAGGATAGTGAAGGGTTAAAACCCATTAGGTGCTTACTGTGGCCCTTTATTTGTTCTAGTGACCACATGGACAGAAAGTAACAGGGAATGCCAAAATGTTAGTTGCCACTGAAACAAGGTGAAGTAAGATCTTCCAAAGGGGAGGATTGTCGGGGGATCTCCCCTGACTTAAACGTGACAGGGGTCCCCCATTTTCATCAAAGTTTCAGCCTGAGGCCTCATGTACACTGCTGCTGCTAAACGGACGTTTAGGAGCAGTTCGGCATTTCCTTCAACTGTTCCTGAACTCTCCTGTTATCTTATCAGTACATATACACGGGGACGTTTACAGTCGTTTCTAGGCAGTTGAGTTTAGAGGCCTTTTTTGGAAAGCAAAAAAAAAAATTATATGAGTTCAGACACATTTCAAGCGCCAAACATGGTAACGTGTTTTGTTTACAGGCTTTTTTCCCCCAAAATGGCCAAAAATTTAAGTTTTTTTTTCCCCAAACGCTTCTAAACGCAAATGCGGCAAAACACTGCTAAACGCGGCATGTAAACACAGCAAAACATACATTTTAAACGTGGGTTACTATCTGTCACGTTAAATCGTTCAGGAGAGGTTGTAAAAACGTCCGTGTACATTAAGCCTGAAAGTGGTTGTTAAGCCACCTCTATAAAACGCTCCCATCACCACCTCTAATATAACTTCCCCTGTGCCTGCATTATACAATATGCTCATCTGTACTGATAACACAGCATCTTCCTGCACTCAGGTGCCTCCTCTCTCCTCTACCCGGCTAACAGTTTCAGTGGGCGGGGCCAAGCACTGCTGCTGACGTCAGCTGGGGAGGAGAGGAGAGAGGGCAGAGGAGTCACGTGATCGCAAGGAGCCAATGTGTTATCGGTACAGATAAGCATATTATACAACACGGGCACAGGGGAACTTCTTGTTATATTACAGAGGGGATGGGAGTATTTATAAAAATGAAAGCAGTGGGAGCGGGTGCTGACACGAGCAGACAGGCAGGGGGCGGGGGGTGGGGAGAGAAGAGGACAGATGAGAGCTGCGGATGATGGAGGAACGTAAACTGACCATGGTGTCAGGGCTCAGCAACCATGATACACCGTGATCAGTTTACAGAGGGGGGGTATAGGCAGGATCAGAGGAATTACAGGTTATACAGGGGGCCAAATGACAGCAACAAGCACTCTAGTGTATAACATGCTTTAAAGGGAACATGATTTTTTTTTTTTTGGGGGGGGTTAACAAACACTTTAAGCAGCTTTCCAAGCACATTTCACCTACACGTTAATACCAGCTGGTAAAATAATTAACTTTTAGCACTGTTAAAAGTCCATAATCCACTTCAGCAAGGAAATGGTTTTAGATTATATCATGGGGCAATTAGCAGTGATGTGTAAAAACCCATCTGTCAAACTCGGCCATTGAGGAAATGAGACCGCTCTGCAACCACGAAACAAACACTTGGATCGCAGTTGCAGCACGATATTGCAGTTTAAAATGCATATGGGGAGGGATTCCGTACATCTAGAATCTTAGGTCCTTTTCATTTTAGAAATCCTGTATAATGTTAGGCTCAGTTCACACCTATGCAATTTGCACACGCGATTTTGAGTTTTGCATTTTTGTCTTTTTTTGGGGCAATTTGTTGGGCAGTTTAGAAAAAGCAAAAATAACTGCATGCTTTTCTGCAGCTTCTCCATTGAACACAAAAATAAATAAATAGTGTGTGCCTTGACAGCGTCATTGACATCAGCTATTGCCGGTGTGAAGATCTCCTAAACGGTGCACCCAAATCGTACCTACAGGTAACCTTGATTGTAAGCTTACGTTATTATAAGGACTTTACTACCACTTTAAATGCATGGTACATAGAGTAACTGGACCAACAAGGAAGGTAGATGTGCATTGTGTGCCACTCAAACTGTCTGGAAACACAGATTCCCCCATTCTATGGACAGGCTTAGCTAAAAATTATGCAGTGCTGCCTTTTCTTTCTTCACCCCCCCCCCAACTGAATTTATGAGGTCATTACAGCACCATCATTTTAGATCCGACAAACAAAATGTAAACAAAGCAACACTTACACTAGTCTGATGTCAGTCCTTATGCCGTGTACACACGACCGGTTTTGCCGTCAGAATAAACTCCAAAAAGGTTTCTCCGACGGAATTCCATTCAAGCTTGCATACACATGATTTAACCAAAGTCCGACGGTCCAGAACACGGTGACGTACAACACTTACGACGGGACTAGAAAAAGGAAGTTCAATAGCCAATAGCTTCCGTGTTGTACTTGCTTCAGAGCATGCGTCTTTTGGTCTGTCAGAACAGCACACAGACGATCGGTTTTCCCGATGGGAATTGGTTCCTTTGGAAATATATAGAACATGTTCCATTTCTAGGTCGTCAGAATTTCGAAAAAAAAAAAAAAAGTCCGACGAGGCATACACACACGATCGGAATAGATGATGAAAAGCTGCAGTCTGACTTTGTCGGACATTCCGCTCATGTGTACACAGCTTTAGACCTCATTTACACTTGCGGTGTGGGGCGTGGTTGAGCTGTGTTTTTTGCCCCCAACTCCCAATTAAAGCAGAGTTCCACCAAAAGTGGAACTTCCACTCATCCGATTCCTACCCCCCCCCCTCCGGTGCCACAATTGGCAGCTTTCAGGGAATAGACTCCTGCGGGAGCCACGACCCTTCACACACACACACACACACACACACACACACACACACACACACACACACGGGAAACAGGTCCCAGGAGATAGCAGGGACCAATTAGGACATGCAGCGCAACTCGCGCATGCGCAATAGGGAACCAGGAAGTGAAGCCTCAACAGTTCAAAACCCAATTACCCCACCAAGGATGGCGGCGGCAGCTGCCGAGACCCGAGCGATTGATTTCGACATCGCTGGACCCTGGGACAGGTAAGTGTCCATTTATTAAAAGTCAGCAGCTGCAGTATTTGTAGCTGCTGGCTTTTAATATTTTTTTTTGTAGGTGGACTCCCTCTTTAAGCTGCAAGGCAGTGGACATATTAAGGCTCCATGCACACAAAATGGTGGAAAAAAAAAAAAAAAAAAAACCCCCACACACCAGGACAAAAACACTAATATTTAGCATTTTCAGAGTTTAGGAGCGTTAGCATTTTATAAAATTAGTGGGCGGCTACCAGCATCCTTAACAAGGGAATAGCTGATTGTCAAGGAACAGGTCAGCAAGTTGACCTAAATTCTCCCCATAGGTAAGCTTTTAATAAGGTGTACATATAGGTAGTGTAAATATCTGCTAAACATGCGTCGTTTAGGAGACATTTACTGTTAATGCAGCCAGTGACATCAGTGGGGCATGCTCACTGAAGGAATGGCCACCCGTGCCATTCCTTCAGAGCCCTGTGCCGTGAACGGCAGCTTCCGTGCACGAGTGGGTGATGTCATCTACAAGTTCTGTCTGCCATGACAGGAGAGGCACTCCTATCGCACCGGTACAAGTGCGTCACCATCCCCGTACTTGTTCATGGTTTACTCCTTCCAACCCCATAACAGAAGGTCTGTACAGACCCGACACTGGGATATCAATGCAGGAGCCGGTACAATGCACCTATAACGCTCTGATCATGGTTGCAATACTCTGCAGGCTTCAATGCAACAATGTAAAAAAAAAAATTATTCACGTCTTATTTCAATAATGTGGGTGCACCATTGCCTTTAATGGCTGCAAGCAAATGCAGTAATTAGAGTCATTCATATATGCCTGGAACAGGTCCTCTTTAAAATTAGATATGATCTCTTCACAGCAGATGGGTTATCATCTTTTGATCACATGACACACAAACTGTAACCGGCTGTATTGGGGTGATTGATGACCTTCACTTCTCATTTAAGCTGTATTTACTGTTCTTGAGTCATCCTTCCATTACACCATAAAAAATATTTACTCTTCAAAAGCAAAAAGATACAGAGAGGTCAGGTCTACATCAACACAGCAATGACGATCGATCACATACCTGGTCATTGGCAGATGCTGCTGACGCTTTAATATCGACCTGTCAAATAAGACAGAAATGAGAAACCCATTAATACCATAAAATATACCATAAAAGTCTATTGAATTTCAGATAGCAGAACATTTCACTTTACAGATCTGATCACTTGTCTCCTGCGCTCCGGTCACATGACGTTGCAGAAAGCCTTCACGCAGGAAGTGTGGTCTGTTCGGTGGTAAAGTCAGAACCATTAAACATGCTTTATGGCCTAGCAAATACACATTTATTAAAACAGCGCGCAAAGCAATACAGCTGCTAACTGCAGCAGATAGGGAGCCGGCCGTTATTAAAGAGGGGGGCAAAGTCATTAAAAGCAGCTTACTAAAAATTGTTATCCATCTGGAAAGCTAAATGTCACACTCACGGCTTCCCATAGTGTGGGTTTAAAAAAAAAAAAAAAAAAAAAAGAGTGGCCAGCATTGCAATTTGTGCAAAGAAAAATAAAACCATGCATGTTCACATCGGTCCTATCACCTCTGATCAGGAAGAGACAGCCAGCCCCCCCCCCCCCCCCCCCCATTGATACATGCACTGTATAGTACCCCAAAGCCTCCTGAGATGCAAGGTATCAATAGTCTAAGAGACGACAGGTTCCTAGGCGAACATCCAGGGAGTACCAAGAGCACAATAAAAAAAAAAAAAAAAAGAAAAAAAGAAACAAAAAAAAAAAAAAAGGTCAAAGTCATACCCCAACCTTGCAATTTGTAACTTTCAATGCTGCCTACTCCTGCTCTGACTGCTACTTCCCTGAA